>NC_057732.1:12474187-12484913 GCF_004010195.1 Chiloscyllium plagiosum
CCCTCCTCTAGCTTATCTCTCCACACTTCGGGCTCTCTGCCTTTATTCCTGATGAAGGGCTTTTGCCCGAAACGTCGATTTCGAAGCTCCTCGGATGCTGCCTGAATTGCTGTGCTCTTCCAGCACCACTGATCCAGAATCTGGTTTCCAGCATCTGCAGTCATTGTTTTTACCTTGGAGCTGTTTTCCCTGGAGCGTCAGAGGCTGAGGGGTGACTTAGAGGTTTACAAAATCATGAGGGGCTTGGATAGGGTAAATAGACAAGGTATTTTCCCTCAGGTGGGGAGTCCAGAACTAGATGGCATAGGTTTAGGGTGGGAGGAGAAAAATATAAAAGGGACCTAAGTGGCAACTGTTTCACGCAGAGGGTGGTGCGTATATGGAATGAGCTGCCAGAGGAAGTGGTGGAAGCTGGTACAATTACAGCATTTATAAAGCATTTGAATAGGAAGGGTTTAGAGGGATATGGGCCAAGTGCTGGCAAATGGGACTAGATTTGGTTGGGATATCTGGTCGGCCTGGACGAGTTGGACTGAAGGCTGTCTCCATGCTGTACCTCTGACTCTAGCTGTAGTGTTCCTCATAAGAAAAATCTTCTGGGGACATGCTGTTTCTTGCATGTTCCTGAAATCCACTAGAAATAGATATTGTTGCATTTGCAACAACAATTGAGTCTTGGTACTTCCATTTTTATTTGTAGATCTTTTATGGCTGATTCCTTAAATGTTTAAATATTTTAAGGTGCTGTAAACTGTGGTAATAACTTCCATTGCAATCAAGTCGTGATCTAATTGATGTGAGCTGAATGGGAATCAAGGCTGATGACTCAGCTGGCAGTAAACCGGTTTTAAATATATCAATTTAATCTAGGTTTTTATTCCGAAAAGTAAGTAATCAAGACCATGGAATTGTAATAGTCTTGACTAATGTGTTCTGACTAGCAGATAGAACTATAGTAACAAAACTTGCAGCAAATGTAATGATGTAAACAGACTATTCAAAAGCTGAATAAAACTGAAATACTAGTCACTACACATTTTGTTAAAATTATTTCTATCAACATAACATTGTTTATGTTGCTAGTATTGATTTTATTGGCACATTTGTCTAATGAGAAATAAAAATTCTATCAATGTTATAAGAGAGTGAGAGCTTGAAATCAAGAAATGAGGATGTCAAAAAATATGTAAATTGGAGTCAGGATTGTACAGCATAGAAACAGACCCTTTGGTCCATCTTGTCCATGGCAACCAGATATCCTAAACTAATCCGGTCCCGATTACCAGCATTTGGCCCTTATCCCTCAAAATCCTTCCTATTCATTCTGCCATCCAGAAGCCTTTTTTTTTTTAGTTGACTTGATTACAGAGAAGATTTGGCAATGAACGGCACCCATGCTGATTTTATAAATGTGCCGGAGAAGGACCTTGCTCCCATGAGGATGAGTGAGTTAGAAGTGGGTTGCAGCGAACAATGTTAAATTTCTCAAAGCTGGACCTAAAGAACCTACTTCTGGTTTTAAATAGGTGACTCTGTGAGTGAAGGCTGTTAAGGAAGCAGCATGTCTCCACTTTACTTACAACTTCATGTCAAAGTATTAGAAGTCAGAAATTCCTTCAGGTAAAAATATGCAAGAAATCTATCTATTAGGCAGAGTAACTATGCAGCACTGGATGTGGGCGAGGAGCAGTCAGAATGCTTGTCCTATGATACACGAATGATTCACTTTACTCACCCAGTGATTCAATCTTTTGATATTCTGCCTTTTCCAACTACCATCCAACTTCTGTTCCCTGCTTCCCCATGTTCTCGGGTTCCTCACTCCCTCCCTTAATCTGAATGCTCTCTCATTCCTTCTCCCCAGAGACCAGCAGCTGTTTACAAATTACTTTCCCGCTCAGTAGGCAGCTAGGCAGCCAATATTATCTTTCAAAAATGTAAACAGGACCTGAAATAATCTGGATTTTCAGGTTCCTTGCCCGTAAAGCCCCCACCCCGACAAGATTCCCAACCCCACCTACCCATCCCTTCCAAGCTTCAACAAAAATATTTAGAATTGCTGAATAAGATAGAAATATGGGCCATTTAGAGAGTCATAGAGATATACAGCATGGAAACAGACCCTTCAGTCCAACTCGTGCATGCCGACCAGATATCCCAACCCAATCTAGTCCCACCTGTCAGCACACGGCCCATATCCTTCCTATTCATATGTCCTTTATTGTTAACAAGTTGTTGATTGATAATAAAAAACAAAAGATTTGTGGATGCTGTAAATTAGAAACAAAAAAAAACAGATATTGCTGGAAAAGTTCAGGTCTGGCAGCATCTATGGAGAGAAATCAGAGTTAACGTTTTGGGTCATAAAGTCATAGTCATAGAGATGTACAGCACAGAAACAGACCCTTCGGTCCAGCTCCTCTGTACCATCCAGATATCCCAACCCAATCTAGTCCCACCTGCCAGGACCCAGCCCATATCCCTCCAAACCCTTCCTATACATATACCCGAGATGCCTTTTAAATGTTGCAATTGTACCAGCCTCCACCACTTCCTCTGGCAGCTCATTCCATACACAGACCACCCTCTGCGTGAGAGAGTTCTGCCTTAGGTGTCTTTTATATCTTTCTCCTCTCACCCTCAACCTATGCCCTCTAGTTCTGAACTCCCCCACCCCAGGGAAAAGACTTTGTCTATTTATCCTATCCAAGCCCCTCATGATTTTATAAACCTCTGAGGTCACCCCTTAGCCTCTGATGATCCAGGAAAAACAACTAGCCTATTCAACCTCTCTCTACAGCTCAAACCCTCCAATCCTGGCAACATCCTTGAAAGGGCTTACAAAAGATTTACAAGTTTTGCAACATCCTTCCAATAAGGAGGAGACCTGAATTGCACATAATATTCCAAAAGTGGCCTAACCAATGTCCTGTACAGCCACTACATGACCTCCTAACTCCTGTACTCAATACTCTGACCAATAAAGGCTTTCTTCACTATCCTATCTACTTGTAACTCCGCCTTCAAGGATCTATGAACGTGCACTCCTAGATCTCTTTGTTCAGCAACACTCCCTAGGACCTGACTATTAAGTGTATAAGTCCTGATAAGATTTGCTTTCCCAAAATGCAGCACTTTGCATATATCGAAATTAAACTCAGTCTGCCTCTTCTCAGCCCATGGGACCTTGATCAGATGGGCCAATTGTAATCTGAGGTAACTTTCTTCGCTGTCCACTACAGCTCCAATTTTGTGTCATCTGCAAACTTATTAACTATACCTCTTATGCTCAAAGGTCATTTATATAAATGAGGAAAAGTAGTGAACCCAGCACCAATCCTTGTGGCACTCTACTGGTCACAGATCTCCAATCTGAAAAACAGCACTTGACCATGCTGTGTTCCATGAGATCTAACCTTGCTCACCATTCCCCCATGGGGAACCTTGTCGAATGCCTTACTGAAGTCCATATAGATCACATCTACCGCTCTGTCCTCATCAATCCTCTTTGTTACTTCTTCAAAAAACTCAGTCAAGTTTGAGAGATATGATTTCCCACGTACAAAGCCATGTTGACTATTGCTAATCCGACCTTGCCTTTCCAATTACATATTCATCCTGTCCCTCAGGATTCCCTCCAACAATTTGCCCACCACTGACATCAGGCTCACTGGTCTATTGTTCCCTGGCTTGTCCTTACCACCCTTCTTAAATATAGTGGTACCACATTAGCTAACCTCCAGTCTTCTGGCACCTCAAATATCTCAGCAAGAGGCCCAGCAATCACTTCCCTAGCTTCCCACAGAGTTCCAGGGTACACTTGATCAGGTCCTGGGGATTTATCCACTTGTGTTTCAAGAATCCACCACTTCCTCCTCTGTAATATGGACATTTGTCAAGATGTCACAATCTATTTCCCTACAGTCTATATCTTCCATGTTCTTTTCCACAGTAAACACTGATGCAAAACACTCATTTGTTTGACTGTTGTCAAAAGATAATTTCTTCAAGTCCAGCTTCAGGATTGGATAACATGATCGAGTGTCACTTCTTTGACCCTGGAAATGAGCTGCATTGTCAAAGGTGCAGCCTTTTTAGTATAATGTTAATCTGAACCCCTGTTAACTCTGTGGTGGATGTTCAAGACGCCATGGTGCAATTCAAAAAGGGATATCCCCCCCACGATCCATTTATTCATCGTCAAAGATGTAAAGAGCTTACTTGGGCAATTATTTCATTGTTATTTATGGAAGCTTCCTACACTGCTAAAGTGCTGCCTTGCCTCCTATACTACAAAAGGGGAAACACTTCAGAGGTACATGACAGATACAAAATGCTTAAAGTTTGTTCTGGTGTTATAGAAAGGAAGGTGCATTTTCTTTCTTATTTGAACAGATGAGAATACATTTCTCAGAAGTCATAGCGATAGAAAAAGTAAACTAAGAATATCAGTGGTGGGTCCGTTCTAAAGAGTTTTGTTCTTTGCTCATTTCAGCTACCACAGAATTTAATTGTGAACAGATGAATGTGATATTATTAAGAGATAAAACCTCTCATGAAGTAGCATGAAGAGCAAAAAGAAACATAAACCGCAACCAAAAACATTTACCCCTGTATAGAGCATCGCCGATAACGTTTACTTTGTGTACACTTTCTGATAAGAGCTGTATTGGATTGTTTATTATGCTGGAGAAATAAAGTTAATCATGAGATAAGTAAATAAAAGAGGAAAAGTGATGAATGCATTCCAAAGCTTGAACCAGAGAAAATTAATTGGCGTAAAGTTACCCCAAATTATCTGAAGGCTAATTCACTGTGAAGAGCAAATTTACAATATTTGGTTAAATTTCTGAGACACAAATTGTGAAAGTGATTAAAAGCATTTAAAGCTGGGAAGAACATCCAAGAGGTTATTTGAGATTGAAGCCATGGGTTTTAACTCAGTGTAGACATCAATGTGATTTATTATGTTATGAGCTTAATTTTTCATATGTTGTCAACTGTGTCAATACTGTTCCAGTCATTGTGTAAAATAAACTCAAAACCAATTACCCTATTTAATTTAATAAATTCTGAGGGCTTTTATTTTCATCTAATTGAATAAAACTAGTATAATTTGTGGCATGTCACATGTGATTGTGAATCCACATTGCTAAAGCAAATGAAGACACCAGTGTACAAGCTATTTACTTGGAAAATAACTATTTGCAAATAAAATGGGCTGAATCTTTTTCTGGCTGTCAGTTTTGTTGAGTTACACACAAGCTTTCTCTCCATGAAGGGCATGTGAGATCTATTGCCCCATCTTAGCAAACTCATTAACCATCTACTCTGTCCCTTCCACTGGCACAAGCCCCATTCTACCAGATCGAATCACCACTAATTGGACACCTGCTGAAAGACTAATGTCTCAAGTTCCGGCAGCAGCTTGGAAAAAACACTATGCATCTTTGATTTGGAGATGCCAGTGCTGCATTGGGATGTACAAAGTTAAAAATCACACAACACCAGGTTATAGTCCAACAGGTTTAATTGGAAGCACTAGTTTTTAGAGCGCTGCTCCTTCATCATCCACACCCACCTGATGAAGGAGCAATACTGTGAAAACTAGTGCTTCCAATTAAACCCATTGGACTATAACTTGGTGTTGAGAGATTTTTAACAATGCATCCAGACATTCCATGGCTTTCTGAAGCTGCCCTGCTTGTTGATAGATGATCACCTCGAAGATGCCCGAGAAAGGGGTAATGGGCACTGTAATAGTATATTAGGGACCTGTGAGATCACTCAGTCATAGAGATGTACAGCACAGTCCAACCCTTCCATGCCAACCAGATATCCTAAATTAATCTAGTCCCATTTACCAGCATTTGGCCCATATCCTTCCAAACACTTCCAATTCACGTACCCATCAAGATGCCTTTTAAATGTTGTAATTGTAACAGTCCCGACCACCTCCTCTGACAGCTTATTCCATACACGCACCACCCTGTGTATAAAAAATGGCACCCCTTAAGTCCCTTTTAAATCTTGCCCCTCTCACCCTAAACCTATGCCCTCTAGGTTTGAACTGCCCTGCCCTGGGAAAAAAACCTTGTCTATTTATGCCCCTCATGGTTTTATAAACCACTAAGGTCACCTCTCAGCCTCCAACACTCCAGGGAAACCAGCCCAGCACCATTCATCCTCTTCCTATATCTCAAATCCGCCAACCTTGGCAGCATCCTTGTAAATTTTTACTGAACCCTTTTCCAGTGGATGAGGTGATCCAAAGGGAAGCCATCCTCCCAGATCCTGGCAGCATGGTCAGATGTTGCCACCTATGTCAGTGCTCTGTTTTCTGGTGGAATGGCCAGCAGTGCAACAGGAAGGTCAACAAGCTTCTCCACTCCATCAGGGTTAGCAGCTTCTCTGCTATTTCACACTCGTTCTGTCTCTGTTACTGCACTCACCTCCCATCAAAGCTCATGATCTCCCACTCTTACTATTGCCTGCATTATCTTCCCTCACTTGCTCATGACTCACCCTAATGTCCCGCATCACTCCCCCTGCGTGGCCTGTGAACTCTCCCAGGACACCTTGCCAAAGCTGTGCCATCTATTGTCACCTCACGCAATCGCTCCCTCTCCCCAGTGAGAGGCAGCCCACAGGGCAGACAGTCAGGATGAGTGGAGGAATACCTCACATTGGACTTCCATTGACTACAAAGAGAGAATGCTGGTCGTCACTCCAGTAGGGATGCTGAACCATTCAGGTCCTGCTAGCTGAGTATGATTCATTATTTATTCCACTGCAGTTCTCACCTTTGCTGTTCTGTCAGCATTATTCATTGCTCACAACTACAAGCTATTCGCTATGATGACACTCTGAAGAAGACTGATTTATTCCTCCCCTCTCTGTCTCTACTTTCTTTCTCACTTTTTTTCTGAGGTATGTCATATGGATAACCTAAAAACAAAAGGCATTGCACTTAAGATATTAAACAGCCCTCAAGTAAGTAAAAAAAAAATTACTTATTTATACTTATTTGTTTAAACAAAATAAACATAGCAGCACGGTGGCTCGGTGGTTAGCATTGCAACTTCACAGCACCAAGGACCTGGGTTCAATTACATCCTCGGGCGACTGTGTGTGGACTTTGCACATACTCCCTGTGCTTACAAGACTTTCCTCCCAGTGTCCAGGGATGTGCAGGCGAGGGAGATTTTCTATGAGGGTGGGTGGATCTGGCTTGGATGCTCTTCGGTAGGGTCGATGTGGACCCGATAGGCCAAATGGTCTGCCTCCCTACTGTAGGAATTCTATGGAAGCATAAATGTGCAAGTAGGGGAATTTAAATCGAAACTCAGGGTTGCATCTGACATTGTTAGAAGTTCAATTCAGATTGAAAAAACAAAATTGTAGGTGCATAAGCAAGTATTGGTATACTCAGCTCAGAATACTTAGAGATGGAATGATAAAAGAGGTAGTTTTACTCCTGGTGTATGACAAAAAAGTTTTCAAACATGAAATTTATTGTCTGCCATTCAAAGTTTGTGCGAAGATTTGTAGCTCGGGTGCTTGTTGTTGTGGTTCTGTACGCCGAGCTGGAAGTTTGCTCAGAATACTTAGAGATGGAATAATAAAAGAGGTAGTTTTACTCCTGGTGTATGACAAAAGTTTTCAAACATGAAATTTATTGTCTGCCATTCAAAGTTTGTGCGAAGATTTGTAGCTCGGGTGCTTGTTGTTGTGGTTCTGTACGCCGAGCTGGAAGTTTTTGTTGCAAATGTTTCGTCCCCTGGCTAGGCGACATCATCAGTGCTTGGGAGCCTCCTGCGAAGCGCTTCTTTGATGTTTCCTCCGGTGTTTATAGTGGTCTGTCCCTGCCGCTTCCAGTTGTCAGTTTCAGCTGTCCGCTGTAGTGGTTGGTATATTGGGTCCAGGTCGATGTATTTGTTGATGGAGTTTGTGGATGAATGCCATGCCTCTAGGAATTCCCTGGCTGTTCTCTGTCTGGCTTGCCCTATGATAGTAGTGTTGTCCCAGTCGAATTCATGTTGCTTGTTGTCTGCGTGTGTGGCTACTAAGGATAGCTGGTCGTGTCGTTTCGTGGCTAGTTGATGTTCATGGATGCGGATCGTTAGCTGTCTTCCTGTTTGTCCTATATAGTGTTTAGCGCAGTCCTTGCATGGTATTTTGTACAATGGACCCAATATACCAACCACTACAGTGGACAGCTGAAACTGACAACCGGAAGCGGCAGGGACAGACCACTATAAACACCGGAGGAAACATCAAAGAAGTGCTTCGCAGGAGGCTCCCAAGCACTGATGATGTCGCCTAGCCATGGGACGAAACATTTGCAACAAAAACTTCCAGCTCGGCGAACAGAACCACAACATTGTCTGCCATTATAACAGAGGAAATATTATGCATATATTAAGTACAAACTTTCTAATTGGATAAGGGTTTCTTAGCTTTAACCTTAGTGCATTGCCAAATGCATTCTTTGAAGCATCAAGAATAACGATTGTCCTCAATTTCCTGATTGCAACAACTAACCGTAATCCATTTAAAATAAATGTATTACCATTACAAGTACAACTGGTAAATCTAATAACATTTCCATCAAGTTCCCATTAACTTGAAACCATTCAGATTGCTCTACCAGAATACTTTGAAGAAAAATAGATGTTACCTTCCAAGGATTGTATTTTAAAAGCAGTGTACACAACATTTCTTAACGTCTGATGAAATGGGATTAACATTATGAACTGTTGTTTGATGCTGTTATTAAACCAACATTGCTGTACCGATGTTTATGACAACTTAGTGGGATGTGGAGACTTTAGTGTATTCATGACATTGTATTTTTATATGAAGGAAAGGCTATCCTAGTTGGATTAAGTGAATCCAATCACATTCATTGCTGTTTGTTCACTTGTTACGAAATAAGCTGATTTAATGATTTGCATCAAGTAACCCTTGAAAACAACTCCAGAAGTATGGAAGGATATGTGCAAAAGCCTCAGTGCTTGGCCAAATGTTGCTCTAATGTTAAGGATGGGGTTCAGCTGTTTTGTCTGTGTTTGGACCAAAACTATAATGAGGTCAAGAGTGAGTGGCCCTGGTGTATTGAAAGTTAGCATTAGTGAGCAGGTTATTGCTGAATAAGTGCTACTTGATAACACTTTCAGGAAAACCTTCCATCACTTTGCTGAGAAGATGTCATTGGGATACTAAGTCAGTGGGTTGGATATGTTCTGCTTTGTGGATGGGACATACCTTGGCAAGTTTCCACATTGATGTGTAAGTGTTGCTATTGTAGTTGTACAGGAGCAGCTTGACTAGGGATTCAAGTTGAAATTAAATCACTTGCTCTTGTGCAGTAATGTTCAACTTCATTGCCAGAATGTTATCAATGCCCATAGCCTTTGGAATATCGAGTGTTAGTTGCTGTTTCTTGATATCGTGTGGACTCATGGAGTGAATGGAATTAGCTGAAGACTGGAAATCAATAATTTTAGGGCCCTCAGGAGCAGACGAGATGGATCATCCACTTAGCAACTCCAGCAGATGATGTTTGCAAATGCTTCAACCTGGTCATTTGCACTGATGTGCTGGACTTGCCTATTGTTGAGGATGGGGATATTTTGCATCCTTCACCTCCTGCCAATTGTTTAACCATCCACTTTTTTTTTTAATTTCAAAAATATACTTTATTCATAAAATATTTTGATGATCTGTACAATTGGTCATGCCATACATACATAAACATTCCATTTCTTTGCATACAGAGATCAGAATTTATCATTTGCACGTTTACTATCCATATATTTAGCTGAAGCGTCAGCAAAGCCCACTTACTGCGTGGGCCCCCTGTACTTTGGCAGTCAGATGTTACACAGTGGTCTTTCCCCACCGCGCCTTGGCGGCAGCTGCCCCACGTTTCAGTATGTTCCTCAACACGTAGTCCTGAACCTTGGAATGTGCCAGTCCACAACACTCAGTCGGGGTCAACTCCTTCAGCTGGAAGATCAACAGGTTGCAGACAGACCAAAGAGCGTCCTTCACCGAGTTGATGATCCTCCAGGCACAGTTGATGTTCGTCTCGGTGTGCGTCCCGGGGAACAGACCATAGAGCACAGAGTCCCACGTCATGGAGCTACTTGGGACGAACGTCGACAAACACCACTACATTTGTCTCCAGACTTCCTTTGCGTAGGCATATTCCAGAAGGAGGTGTGTGACAGCCTCATCCCCTCTGCAGCCGCTTCGAGGACAGCGTGTTGTGTGGCTGAGAGTCCGGGTGTGCATAAAGGACCTCACAGGCAGAGCCCTTCTCACCACCAGCCAAGCCATGTCTTGGTGCTTGTTGGAAAGTTCTGGCGATGAGGCATTCTGCCAAATGGCTTTGACAGTCTGCTCAGGGAACTGCTCGACAGGATCCGCCCTCTCCTTTCCCCGAAGGGTCTCAAGGACACTACGTGCTGACCACTTCCTGACGGACTTGTGGTCAAAGGTGTTTTTCTTGATAAATTTCTCCACGAAGGACAGGTAATACGGAACGGTCCAACTACTCGGAACGTTCCGCGGCAGCGAGGCCAGGCCCATCCTTCGCAACACCGGGGACAGGTAGAACCTCAGTACGTAGTGACACTTGGTGCTTGCGTACCGGGGATCCACGCACAGCATAATGCAGCCACACACAAAGGTGGCCATCAGGGTGAAGGTGGCATTGGGT
>NC_057732.1:12485201-12486416 GCF_004010195.1 Chiloscyllium plagiosum
AGTCACCCCTCTCAGGCTCGCATCCTTCCTGATGGACTCAGCAAATGGCTCTATGCAGCACACAAACAAGGCAGGAGATAGGGCAACCCTGCCTGACACCAGATCTGACTGGGAAGCTATCTGATTCCCACCCATTGTCAGTGCAGTCTCAATCAATGTTGGTGTAGAGCAGTCTGATCCAATTGCAGATTCCCTCCCCAAAGTCCATTTTGGAGAGAACATCCCTCATATACGTATGTGATATCTTGTCAAAGGCTCTCTCTTCATCCAGGCTGATGAGGCAGGTGTCCAACCCCGTGTCCTGCACATAGGCGATCGTATCCCTGAGGAGTGCGAGACTCTGATCTTCCTGACCGGTACAGCACAGGTTTGGTCAGGGTGGATCACCAATCCCAGAGCAGACCTGAACTGGTTGGTGATGACCTTTGCCAAGATTTTGTAATCTGCATTTAATAGTAAGATTGGTCTCCAATTTCTGATTTCCTCCCTCTCCCCCTTCCGCTTGTAGATTAACCGTCCACCATTCAGATCAAAGCAGAGTGAGTATGGGTTTGTTATACTAATGCATCTTCGGTTAGCAGGCATTACAGGTGTACTCCTTAAAACACCTAGGCTACTAACTGAAGTGACTGGCACTGTTGCATTAAAGAGAGTATCTGACAACAGCCCTGGCATTTTAGAACTGAAACTTTCTGATCTTTGTGCTCTCATTGCTGATTGATACGTAATTAGGTGACAGTGCAGTGTCAAAACATTTAAGTGTACAAAATGTAAGCAAGACAACCTATAATGCTAAGTATTGAGTTCCCTACACTGAGGGGTGTAGTTTCTATTCCCTTGCAACAGTGTGATGTAGTCATGATTTGGAGATGCTGGTATTGGACTGGGGTGTACAAAGTTAAAAATCACACAACACCAGGTTATAGTCCAACAGGTTTAACTGGAAGCACACTAGCTTTCGGAGTGATGCTCCTTCATCAGATGATAGTGGAGGGCTCGATCGTAACAGAATTTCTAGCAAAAATTTACAGTGATGTAACTGAAATTATGCATAGACAATCAATTTTTCAATGTATAATTTCAGTTACATCACACTGTAAATTTTTGCTATAAATTCTGTGTTACGATTGAGCCCTCCACTATCATCTGATGAAGGAGCGTCGCTCTGAAAGCTAGTGTGCTTCCAATTAAACCTGTTGGACTATAACCTGGTGT
>NC_057732.1:12486881-12494669 GCF_004010195.1 Chiloscyllium plagiosum
TTGCGCTTCGGCGGGTCGGTGTGGACTTGTTGGGCCGAAGGGCCTGTTTCCACACTGTAATCTAATCTAATCTAAAAAATCTATATGCAATATATAAATGTATATTTTAAATAGGTAGAAATTAAGAAATCAATACAAGGTGCATATTTATTCAAATATAAGGTAGACATTTTTTATATTTGTTATTGGGATGTGGGCATCGCTGACTAGGCCAGCATTTATCTGTCCATAGTTGATCTTGGGAAGATGGTAGTGAGCTAGTGTTGAATAGCTGGAATCCATGGAATGTAGGTACGGTCACAGTTCAGTTGGTGCACGACTTTTCACCCAGTGACAGTAAAGCAGAAAAGTTCGAAGTTAGGGTGGTTGGATCTTGGAGGTGAAGTTGCTAGTGATCATTGTCCTGGCATCTCCAGCCCTTGTCCTTCCAGATGGTTGAGAACATGGCATTCCTCATTAGTACATTAGTCAGCAGCCTTATCTGGCAAACAGAGACAGTGAGGACTGCAGATACTGGAGATCAGAGTCAAGAGTGTGGTGCTGGAAAAGCACAGCAGGTCAGGCAGCATCCAAGGAGCAGGAGCGTCGATTCTCCTGTTCCTCAGATGCTGCCTGATGTGCCAAGGTTTTTCCAGCACCACACTCTTACCTGGCACACAGGTTGCCAGGATTCAATTCCCTGACAGGCATGTAGAAGTGTAGGGAAGTCCCAGAGGCAGCCAGCACCGGTTAGAAGAGCAGGTGAAAGAGAGAGAGCGAGAGAGAGTGCGCGAGAGATCAAAGACCTCTGCAACTACGAGAAAAGTGTGAGGGAAAGCAAGACATCAGAGCACTTTGGATCTACTAAAACAATTGATATAAGAAGAGAAAGAAAGGTCAGAACTCTGGCACCACAAAAGCAAAAATGATGCCAGAGAGAGGCAGAGGGTTCAGGGCTAGTTGCTGCTATTACTGCTGGTGTATGAGGAGAATCAGAGCTGTGTTTGGAATAAAAATGAAGGTGGAACATTACAGGAAATGTAGCACTGTGACTCTGTGGTTGGGCTGATTAAAACAGTAAATTATTAAGCATTGGTAGTAAAGAGCAAGTAATTAGCTGGTGAGTATCATTTTTTTAAAGAAAGGTTTATTGAAACTGATAAAAATGTGTTGAGTTAATGATATTCATCAGTACTTGAGTAACTGCAGTAAGATGTATTAATATTTGTTTTCAGCAATGTTAAGTAACAGTGAGAGGACTGCCCCAAACTGAAGATTGAACACCATGTGGGAAGTCTCAGATGATTCCTATGTTTTGGTTAACCACTTGTGCAAAAAAATTGTATTGATTAGCAGCAGTTTGTGCTCAACAAACAGCATTATAGAACATCCGAGGCTGAGAGTTCATTTATACACATGGACACTCTACAGCTGAGCAGTATGCAAGAGAAAAAGGGAATGGGTGACCATCAAGGCACACTCAGGTAGTACATGGAGCTCCAGAGTGAATCCCATTTTTAACCAGTACTTTACTGCTGACTACCGATAAAAATGGTGTTTCATGTGAAGAGTACAATCAGGGACTGGTTCATGGCAAAGTAGGTAGCTCAGGCAGATACATGGTGGTCTGGAAGTGTCAGAGTCAGAGTTATAGAGATGTACAGAACGGAAACATTGCCTTCGGTCAAACCCGTCCATGCCAACCAGGTATCCCAACCCAATCTCATCCCACCTGCCAGCACCCAGCCCATATCCCTCCAAACCCTTCCTATTCATATACCCATCCAGATGCCTTTTAAATGTTGCAATTGTACTAGCCTCCACCACTTCCTTTGGCAGCTCATCACACACACGCACGCGCGCACAACCCTCTGAAAAGTTGCTCCTTAGGTCCCTTTTATATCTTTCCCCCCTCACCTGAAACCTATGCCCTCTAGTTCTGGATTCCACCACTCCAGGGAAAATCCCTTGTCTATTTATCCTATCCAGGCCTCATTAGATTCCCTAGTGTGAAAACAGGGCCTTCGGCCCAACCAGTCCACACTGACCCTCCGAAGAGTAACCCACCCAGACCCATTTCTCTGACAAATGCACCTAGTGTTAGGGCTATGGGAGGAAACCCACACAGACACAGGGAGAATGTGCAAGCTCTACACAGAGTCACCCAAGGCTGGAAACGAACCTGGGACTCTGGTGCTGTGAGGCAGCAGTAAGAGGTTTATAAACCTCGAAGGTCACCCCTCAGCCTCCGACGCTCCAGGGAAAACAACCCCAGCCTGTTTAGCCTCTCCCTGTAGCTCAAATCCTCCAACCCTGGCAACGTCCTTGTAAATCTTTTCTGAACCCTTTCAAGTTTCACAATATCCTTCCGATCAGAAGGAGACCAGAATTGCACGCAATATTCCAACAGTGGCCTAACCAATGTCCTGTACAGCCGCAACATGACCTCCCAACTCCTGTACTCAATACTCTGTCCAAAGGAAGGAAAGCATACCAAATGCCTGCTTCACTATCCTATCTACCTGTGACCCCACTTTCAAGGAGTTATGAACCTGCACTCCAAGGTGTCTTTATTCAGCAACACTCCCTAGGACCTTACCAGTGTACAAGTCCTGCTAAGATTTGCTTTCACAAAATGCAACACCTTACATTTATCTAAATTAAACTCCATCTTTCACTCCTCAGCCCATTCCCCATCTGATCAAGATCCATTGTAATCTGAGGTAACCTTCTTCGTTCTCCACTACACCTCCAATTTTGGTGTCATCTGCAAACTATAAGTGATGAAAAGTAGTGGACTCAACACCGATCCTTGTGGCACTCCACTGGTCACAGGCTTCCAGTCTGAAAAACAGCACTTGACCACGACCCTCTGTCTTCTACCTTTTGAGCCAGTTCTGTATCCAAATGGCTAGTTCTCCCTGTATTCTATGAAATCCAGTGGGAGAATATTCAGGGGAATGGTGATCCCCTATCATAAGGCTCAGGAGGAGTATAGAAATTGATAAGGAACAATCCAGAGCAAGAATAATTAATTGGGAGACAACTGACTAATAAGGTAACAATGTATTTAAGTTGAATAAATTGGAGGCAAAGTTTGGCAGGAAAAGTATTAGCTAAACAATTGGCCACCTTCTAAGTAGAGATATTTCAGGCACAGTTAAAGGGGAAAGTTAGAACAAACAAATTTAAACTATGATAAAAGATGGAGAAATTCTCATCAAAAAAGGAAAACGATGGCTTGTGACAGCTGTCCAATTAAAAACAATCGATAACTAGGCTGAAGGTAAAACATTCAGCGGGACCGTGAGAAAGCAATTAATTGAAGCAAAGAGGGAGAATGAAAAGAAACTGGCAGGTAATTAAAAGGAAACCTTGTTTCAGTCTGGATTCAAGTTTTTTGGTGTGATATAAACCAAGATACCATTCATTGTAAGTAGAATCTATTAACTATTCAGTCTTATAGTTGTCCATGCTTTGAACAATTCACCCAGTTTATGTATTCAAAACTCTATCCAAGTGCTCTTGTTGGTAAGGCGGACACAGGGACATTTAGTTTGAAGTTCAACTTGATTTTATCATCAAAATATTCTCCATTAAAACACTGAGCATTTCCCAAAATTCCCATAACATTTACTCTCTAGCTAGCCCTAGCCATCGGAGAAAGGATATTACTTGCAATGATCCACATGTTTGAGCTGCACGTTTGGAATCTCCTTCCTCTCTAATGTAGGGCTGTCTCTCTTCCACAAACGTGGGTCTCAGGTCGGAGGTAGGGGGGGGGGGGGGAATCTTTTGCATTTTCTTGGGTTGCTACACGGTCTTCTGCCATGAGTCTTGTTTCAAATCTTCATGGAGGTGTGTGTAATATTCCCCCTTTGTCCTTGACCTTGCAAAATGTTCTGTGGCCTTTGGCCAATGGGATCATGCCAACACCCTTCACTGTTGCCAGATGGAAAGTGCACAATCAGGCACGATCAAGATGACAGAAAATCTGATCAACACCTGGACTGGTTGTAACTGATTCCCCTTGACCCCTTTGTAACCTCTTCGGTCTTTGTTCTCTGTAGCTGATAGCTACTAGCTGGTTAATTTGGGTTGGCCAATTTTCTGTTTCCCCCGTCTTATTTTATGATCTCTTTCCCTCTCAATCTTCTCACCTTTTTAGATATGGAGTTGCCCCTCCACCCTTTTACTGTGGTCATCACGCATCCCAGCATTCTGTCTCCAAATTCCTCAGAATTCAGTTTCCATCTCTCCTCCAGCAGAATTGCCCCACTCTCCTGAAAACCCCTTCCTCTGACATTTAGTGTCCAGACTCCCAGGACTGACCATGGCCAATCCCTTTGAGTGAATTAGCCAGGCTGGTCTAGTGATTAATGACAAGAACCCTGGCAATTTCTGTACACCCCCTCTTATGTCCATGCTGCCTATGGACAAAGACTTCTCCAGTATCTGGGAAGTTGAGTGGTACTGAACATTATACAATCAGTGAACATTCTCATTTTTAACCTTATGATGGAAGGATGATTATTAATGGAGAGCTGAAAAGGTTTGGGCATAAGACATAGGAGTGGAAGTAAGGCCATTCAGCCCATCGAGTCCACTCCGCAAAGGGGTTTTATCCCGAGGAAGTTGTGAGTTGGGAATATGACTGGCCTCCACCACCAACAACCATCTTTCTTTATACTAGGCATGACTTCAATCAGTGGAGGGCTTTTCCCGGATGCCCATTGACTTCAATTTTGCCAAGACTTTTTGATGCCCACACTTGGTCAAAAGTTGCTCTCATGTTAAGGATGGAGTTCAACTGTTTTGTCTATGCTTGGACCAAATCTGTTGTAAGGTCAAGAGCTGAATGGCCCTGCTGAACACAAAGAGCATTGGTGAACATGTTATTGCTGAATAAGTGCCATTTGATAGCACTTTCATCAAAACCTTTCATTACTTTGCTGGTGTTTGAGAGTGTATCAATTGGCCATTACGTCAATGGGTTGGATATGTTCTGCTTTTCACGGATAGGACATACCTAGACAAGTTTCTACATTGATGGGTAAATGTTACTGTTGTAGTTGTGCAAGAGCAGCTTGACTAGGGATTCAAGCACAAATTAACCCCCTTGCTCTTGTGCAGTAATGTTCAGTATCATTGCCAGAATGTTATCGATGCCCATAACCTCTGGAGTATCCAGTGCTAGTAGTTGTTTCTTTATATTGTGTGGACACAGTGAATCAAATTAGCTGAAGGGTATCTGATTTTAGGGACTTCAGGAGGAGACAGATGGGTCAGCTATGCAGCCAACTCTGGCAGAAGTTTGCAAATGCTTCAACCTTGTAATTTGTACTGATGTGATGGACTTTCCCATTGCTGAGGATGGGGATAATTTTGCAGCCTTCCCCTCCTGCCAATTGTTTAACTGTCCACCATTCAGAACTAGATGTGGCATGACTGAGTTTTTATCTGGTTCGTTGCCTGAGATCGTTTTACTGTATCCGTCACTTGCTGCTTTCATGGTGTGACACCTAAGTAGGCCTGTGTTGGAGCTTCAGCAGGTTGACTCTTGTTAGATATATCTGGTGCTCTCCTGGCATGACCGCCTGCAGTTGTCATTGAGCCAGGGGATTTAGCCTGGCTCAATAGTAATGGTAGACTTAGGGATATGCCAGGCCGTGAGGTAACAGATTGTGGTTGAGTACATTTTTGCTGCTGCTGATGGCCCCCAGTGTCCCAAGGATGCCCAGCTTTAAGTTGCTAGATATGTTCTGAATTTATTTCATTTAGCACAAAACATTATGGGAGATAGTCCCATCTTCATGCTGAACCTCTGTCTTCACTAGGACAGTGTGGTGTTCAATCCTACAATTACTGTCATGGATAGATGCATGTGGACAGGTAGATCGACAAGGACCAACTCTAGTAGGTTTTTTGCTCTGGTTGGTTCTCACTACCTGCTGCAAACCCAGTCTGATAGATACATCAATCAGGCCTGGGCCAGCTTAGTTAGTAGTGCTAATGACCCTCTCCAAACAATGTGGAATGTAGAGGAGTAATTCTGGGTGGGGGCACGGATGATGGCAGTAGGTACAGGGTGGGTGTTGCTGCTAGGTGGCAATCAATGGGAAGCTTTCATTCTTCTGTTTGATCTGACATTGAGATGTTTTGGAGTTCAGATCCAATACTTCCAGAACATTTCCATCTCAAATGTATATCACTGTGCCACCACCTCTAGTTGTCCGTCTAACTAGTGGGTCAGCACATGCTGGGGTCTTGATGGCAGTGCCTGAGACATCACTGGAATGGTAATAGTGCTACCTGCGACATTAATTACAGCTTTATTAATGCAATTATGCCTGTATCAGCCCATTGCTTGATTAGTCTGTCAGACATCTATTCTAATGTTGACATTTGTAAGTGTCCCAGTATTTAATAAGACAGACTTATTTTGGGCACATTGTCTGATTTTACTCTTTTGAACTATTTAATTTTTGCCTGCTGTGTTTTCCTACAGCGTAAGTGACGCACTTCAAAAGTGCTAGACTGGATAAAGTGTTTGAGAAACTTTGAGGTTATGAAAGGTGCTACAGAAATGCAAGCTCTTTCACTGCATAGATTTTCCTCAAGCCACGTCTTGTCATTAAAATTGGGTGCTATTTTCTTTTCCCAAGTCAGCTGTAAACTCCTATTGCTTTCTTCCATGGTATCAAAGCAAAGGCAGATCCTAATAGATTTAGTCTACATTTGGTCTCTCCCACTTGGATCCCTGCTGCTTTCTTATCAGGCCAATTCTCATTTTAAAGGTGTGTACCTTTTCACGGGAAAGTTGCCAGTTGTGTCTGAGGTTGTAATTTCTGTTGGTGTGGCCTTACAGACTCATCTGGAGCCCATCTTAATTGTCACTGCCTCTGCGCTTCAGTCTGTCTGACTTGGCTGACCTGCAACCTGCAACACTACCCACAATTACTGTTGCATGTTGACAAAACAATCAGGGTCATACACCTCAACATCAAGAACTAACACTGGAGCAGTTTTAATGCTTAATATCTGTCTGTTAAGAGAAGTTTCTTTGCTTGGAAGATTATCTGGAAAGGCCACTCACTCTTCCATCTGAAGGATGTTCCTGCCAGGACACACGCTGGATGGCTGTCTGCCATGCATTTACCAAATATTTATACCGTCTGCATTTGAATTATATTTGCAATGTCATTAGAAGCCTTGGATCACAGCCATCTTGTAACTCCTTACTACCTTCTATTATTTAGTCAACTCAACTTTAACTGTACATTGTTTTAATGGGCCTCTTTCAATTGTAATGACCTTCTTTGACTGTAAGTGTGTTACACAGCTGCCATCTTAATGCAAATGATCATTTTTGTGTTTGGGTTGAAGCATTTGGAAACAAATGGGTGTGGTTTTGGCATGGGCACCAGAGTAAAAGAGTTCTTGATTGTCAAGGCTAACAGAACCTGGTGCCAATCCTTCAAGATGGGACTTGTTTAGTTCTGCTGGTGCCAGAAAAGCCCTTCAATTGATCTTCTGAGGCTTAGTGCAGTTCTTGGCTCTAGGTATACCATCCAAGGAGCAGGAGAATCGACGTTTCGGGCATGAGCCCTTCTTCAGGAATGAGGAGAGTGTGCCAAGCAGGCTAAGATAAAAGGTAGGGAGGAGGGACTTGGGGGAGGGGCGTTCATTTCCAACGCCCCTCCCCCAAGTCCCTCCTCCCTACCTTTTATCTTAGCCTGCTTGGCACACTCTCCTCATTCCTGAAGAAGGGCTCATGCCCGAAACGTCGATTCTCCTGCTCCTTGGATG
>NC_057732.1:12495005-12543749 GCF_004010195.1 Chiloscyllium plagiosum
ATGGAGGTTGGTGGGGTGGTAGGTGAGGACCAGTGGGGTTCTGTCCTGGTGGCGATTGGAGGGGCAGGGCTCAAGGGCAGAGGAGATGGGGTGGAGAGCATTGTCGACCATGTCTGGGGGGAAATTGCGGTCTTTGAAGAAAGAGGCCATTTGGGTTGTACGGTATTGGAACTAGTCCTCCTGGGAGCAGATGCAGCGGAGACGAAGGAATTGGGAATATGGGATGGCGTTTTTACAGGGGGCAGGGTGGGAGGAGGTGTAGTCTAGGTAACTGTGGAAGTCGGTCGGTTTATAGTAAATGTCCGTGTTTATTCGGTCGCCCGAGATAGAAATGGGCGACCGAATCAACACGTCCATTTCTATCTCGGGCGACCGATCCATGTCCGAAACGTCAATTCTCCTGCTCCTTGGATGCTGCCTGACCTGCTGCGCTTTTCCAGCAACACATTTTCAGCTCTGATCTCCAGCATCTGCAGACCTCACTTTTTCCTCATATCATTAAAACATTACTAGCCATCCCATTTCTCCCTTCCCACTTGTGTACAGATAATGGGGAAATCAACCAAAACAAATTATGACAAATGGTAACTAGTACTTCAAAAAAAATTCAATACTATTTCATATCTCATACATGTGATACACAACTAGTTATAATCTCTGTATAGACCTTGGTGTTAAAAATAAATTCAAGCTTCCAAATAATGACTGGAAATATGAAACATGATGTTATATTTTAAGAATTTTACTGCAATAAATAGACCAAAAGCACTCTTGACTAAGCATTATTTTTGTAGGCAACTTATACTTTAAACTACAGGACAGGACTTGCTTTGTAACCTTTAATGTAGCTGAGAAACCAGTTTCACAGGTATTGTTTATAATGTCCCTTGATTAGCCATTTGATTTTCCCAGACCCAGTGCAAATTGATTTTTTTTCTTCGAAGAGTTTGCTTCCATTTTTTCACTTTCCAAGCCAAGTCACATTTAATGCTAGAAATGACTTTCATGGTGAGGATTTTTCTATCTTTAGTATAAGCTGCATGAATCTTCCAGCTTAATTTCAAATCCTAATGGATTTAGTCTACATTTGGTCTTTCCCACTTGAATCCCTGTACAGTAAACCACAGAATTTTGACCTCAGACAGTTCCCTTGCTCCCAGCAGATTAACTTAGTTTATGAGTTTCAGGAATGTCTTAGAAACACTGGCCCCTCACAGCCCATCTCAAATGAAAAGTGAGTTCTACAGCCTTTTCAGACAGGTAAAAATGCTGATTAGCTATCCTTGAGACCAGAATTCTTTCTCATTTGGGATTAAAGAGATGCTTTAAAGCATAAATGTCTACAGCACCTTCTTGGGACTTTGAAGAGTAGCAGTCTAATTATTCTAAACACAGATGCTTCTCTCAATGTCTCCAAGCGTGATCACGTTTCACCCTCTTTCTAGCCAGCAACCAGACCCTCTTTTTAAATCTTTAACAGCTGCATCACCCAGACTTGTCAGGCAAATCCCAAGACAGGCCAGACAACCCCCTTCACTAAGGGTGTCAGGTTGGTTCGGTGGTTAGCACTGCTGCCTCAGTCAGGGACCCGTTTTCAATTCCTGCCTTGGGCGACTGTCTCTTTGGAATTTGCATATTCTCCCTACGTGAGTTTCCTCCCACAGTCCAAAGATGTGCAGGTTAGGTGGACTGGCTGAATTGCCAATAGTGTTCAGGAACATGTCAGTTAAGTGGATTAGCTACAGGAAATGTGGGGTAGTGGGTCTGGGTGGGATGCTGTCCAGAGGATTGGTGTACTGAATGGCCTGCTTTAATACTATACGGTTTCTGTAATTTTATGTGCCCTAAAAACACAATCCCAAAATATAACAATCTTGTAAATCTTATATTTGTAAGAAATTGCCATAAGTCATAAAGGAGGAGTAAGATGCAGATCTACAGTTTTAGGCTTAAGATTGTCCTTCAAGGTGGTGCACAGTAGAGCCCAATTGCTTTCATTGAAGAGGGAGTTGATTTGGAGGGAATCAGTTCAGAAGATAAGTGAAAAGCAAGTTATTTGAAGTGTATAGCTTTTCCTTCTACATTTACCTTTTTGTAACTAAAACCAGCTACACAGTCACCGAGCAGCACTACAGTTTCTAACTGGTGAAATACACTCTTGGCTTGTTGCCATAACAGTGACAATTGTGTTATTTTTTTGTCAAGCATGTTGATTTATGCTGAGTAAAGCATTCACTGTAGTTCTGACTTTTCATAGATGAGCTGTTATAAAAGATTTGTTTTTGTTTTATTTAGAAAACTACAGCTTTCATGATTACACTGCAGGAGTATGCATATAGTAATTTATAGTGAATGAGGGGAGTGACAAGTTATTTAAGCTTTGTTATTTAAAACTGTAACCATTTGGTGACAACAAAGGTAGGCTTACATTTACATTGTTACACTGAAATTAGAACCCTGAAGTACTGTAGATATTTTAACTGAAATCTATTTCTTTAAAGAGAGGGCTGATACAACCAGGATTGTAGAAAATTTACATTTGAAGCCAGAGATCAATGGAATGAGTGGTAGGATTTGGGGTGGCACGGTGGCTCAGTGGTTAGCACTGCTGTCTCAGTGCCAGGGACCCAGGTTCAATTCCTGCCTTAGGTGACTGTGTGGCGCTTGTACATTCTTACTGTTTGCCTGGCTTTCCTCCAGGTGCTCCAGATTCCCCCACAATCCAAAGATGTGCCAGTTAGGTGAATTGGCCATGGGAAATTGCCCATAGTGTTCAGGGATGTGTAGGTTAGGTGCATTAGTCTGTGGTAAATGCAGGGGAATGGGTCTGGGTGGGTTACTCTTCAGAGGGTTTGGTGTGGACTTGTTGGGCTGAAGGGCCTGTTTCCACACTGTAGGGATTCTATGTAACACCTAGAGTGTCAAAGACACTTCAAACAGAATACTGTGATCTCTTGTGACTACAAAGGGCTGATGATTTCCTGCTCAACAGCAAGCCATCCCTACAGATAGAATCTCAAACTGCAGGCACATTATCAGTTTTCCCTTTGAAGAATACACAAATACAGCTTTTAAAAACCCATTTAGTTTCAATTAGAGTAGACTAATAGGACTGCATGCTCTCACTGTACCATCCTACATTCAAGTGTTAGTGTGCTGTGAAGGTCACGGTTGAAGAACTGTGTTAGTTACCCCTGTGTTGCAGGTAAGGGAAGACTTTCATTCGGCATGCTGAAAATCAGTTTAAAAAGGAAGCAGGACGAACAAATGTCCATCAGCCAAATCCAAGATTCCGGCCGGCAAAACTAAAAATCTTGAAAATTATCTGTTCAGCTACCAACATCAATCCTACTGGGGCAACATCAGAACCACATTATTGTCTTATCTGTTGTTCAAGAACAGCTCAGACTTATCCATATATCACCTTATTTATAATGACATTGCTTTTTGGCCTCTCCTCTAATATCTGATCTGTGTGTTGTGTTACTATTTCTTCTCACATATGGTAACTAATAAACTCCGAGGAGAAAGTGAGGTCTGCAGATGCTGGAGATCAGAGCTGAAAATGTGTTGCTGGGACAGTGCAGCAGGTCAGACAGCATCCAGGGAACAGGAGAATCGATGTTTCGGGCATAAGCCCTTCTTCAGGAATCCAACTAATAAACTCCCTCTACTTGTTAGTTCAAATAATCCAGTTAAATTGGCTTCTTTTAAAACTCCAGTTCATTTGTTCAGGGAAAATGGTATCCACAAGGCAAGGGAACTTTTTAAAATTCACTTCATTGCAGCCCACCGAGGGGGCAGTTAAGGAAAGAAGGGGAGTCAGTTCATCCCTCACCTGAGAGTTCAACATGCGGAGGTATCCCATTGGGAACTGCAAAAATTGGAGAACTTCACTTGGGCTCTGATTGTAACAATTGAGGTGTTTTGTGGCCTCAAGAGTTTCCAAGACACTTAGAGGAAAATAAAGTAATTTGAATGCAAGTTAATTCTTTAAATATACAGGAAATGTTTGCATACAGCAAGCTCCAACAAACAGCCATGTGGTAATGTCTAGATTATTTGTTTTAGAGATAGTTATTGAAGGATATATCCTGCAGACATGGTAAATTCCCCTGCTCTCCATCAAAACAGTGCAACTACTGACCGATGAGGCCTTGAGTAAAGTGAAAGTAATGTGAAAGTCAGCTCTATAAGTTTATATTCAAGCACTAAAATAGCAGATAGCAGAGGTGTGAGTGATTTAGCTATTGTCTTGGCTGTCAAATGGTGATGGGTTAGGAGCATCTGAAGGGATGAAGCAAATGTCTGACAACAGTAGGAGGAAGGTGGTCATGGATTAAACATAAAAGTCAGGCAACTCATTACAGGAGGGGAGGGTAGTGTAAGTAATTCAGTGAAAAATGAGAGTTTACATCCAAGTAAGACCGAAGAACCTAGGAGTAAAGCACATGCAAATTATTATTACGACCAGCACAAATTGATCTTTAGTAGATTGGAAAAAGTGGACAGCATCACTTGGAACAGCAAATTCAGACAGCTATCTAGTATTAGATTCATAGTCATAGAGATATACAGCACAGAAACAGACCCTCTGGTCCAACTCGTTCATGCTGACCAGATATCCTAGTCTAATCTAGTCCCATTTGCCAGCATTTGGCCCATATCCCTCTAAACCCTTCCTATGTAACCATCCAGATGCCTTTTAAATGCTTTAATTGTATCAGCCTCCACCATTTCCTCTGGCAGCTTGTTCCATTTTAGACAACTTTTTAAATAAAGAGGTTTTGAGCTATATTGTTAATTGATAGAGTGCAGGTTTGGCCCTGACTTGCAGAAGATTCCCCCATGTGGTTGATAAAATAAAAGCACATGAGATACTGACATATACTGGCCTGGATTAAGGATTGACCAACAGGCAGGAAGAAAGTAAATGGGTCATTCTGACATTGACATGCTGTTATCTGTAGGATATGACCAGTTCAATACTTGAGCCACAGATATTCACAACATCTCACTGATTTGGAGACTAACTATAATATTTACAGGTTTGCAGATGACAAAAAGCTACATGACAATGCTTTGCAGAAAGTACAAAGCAGCTTCAATGAAATGTTTAGTGCTTGTGACAAAAGGATGGCAGTGATCATGGGCAAATTTAATCTACATAAAACTGGAAAAGTCAGATTTACAGTTGTAGACAGGATGAAGAATTCATATAATGGTTTTGAAATAGTTTCTTAAAGCAGCATGGCAGTATATAATATATCTGGAGTTGTGCAATGTGACAGGATTAATTAACAATCTCAGAAAAAGCACTGCAAGTTACTACAATACAATTGTATCTGGCGTTCATTTTAAAAGGAAGACAGCTGGGTCTAAGTCTTGCATTTTGAATATAAATAAGGGGAAATATATGGGCATGAAAGCTGAGCTGATGTGGAGTGGAACACTAGGGTATGGGTGTGATTAGAGACCCAGTAGCAGACATTTAATGGAATATTTCACAATATTCAGAATATGTATGTTCCTACCATAAATAAAAGTTCTGACAGGAGAATCCACAGTTAACTAAACATGTTAAGGAAAACATCAAACTTGAGGCAAAACCATTAATTGTATAAAGATGAGTGGCAATTAGATGATTGGACAGAATACAGCGAACAGTAGGGAATGACTCAAAGATTAAGCAAGAGAGAGTAATTAGAGTATAATAGGAAGTTGCAAAAACAAAAGTGTAAAAACCGCCAGCCAGAACTTCTGTAAGAATGTAAAATCAAAACATGGAATGAGTGTTGGTCCCCTAGAGAGCTGGAATGGGGAGTTAATGGTAGATAAGGAAATGCGGTTGAAATGAACAAATATTTTGCTTCTATCTTCACTCTTGCGGATACAAGAACATTGAAATTGCTGTAAATTAGGAGGTAGAAGGGAAAGAGGAATTTAGTGAAGTCATAATCCCTATGGAAGTACTGAGTAAACTGATGGGGTTGCAGTTTGACAAGTCCCTGAGTCTTTTTACACACTTAAGACGATGGTCTCAAAAGGCTTCTATCTTCACTCTTGCGGATACAAGAACATTGAAATTGAGGTAAATTAGGAGGTAGAAGGGAAAGAGGAATTTAGTGAAGTCATTATCCCTATGGAAGTACTGAGTAAACTGATGGGGTTGCAGTTTGACAAGTCCCTGAGTCTTTTTACACACTTAAGACGATGGTCTCAAAAGAAGTGCCCACTGAGATAGTAGGCACTGGTATTACTTTACCAAAATAAACTCAATTCTGGGAAGGTTCCATCTGACTGGAAAGTAGAAAATACAACTATTTTCAAGGAAGGAAGGGAAAGCAGGTAACTTTAGGCAAGTTAGTTTGACATTGTTGTGTGAAAGCTGTTAGAATTGATCATGAAGGAAGTTGTAACAGTGCACTTTGAAAATCTAAAGATAATCAAGACAAGTCAGGATGATTTTATGGAAGGGGAATCCTGTTTAGCAAATTAATTGGAGCTCTTTGATGGAGTAAAAGATGGGGCAGGAAGTGAAGTTGAGTAGTGGAGAGTTGGATGTGAGCGAGACTAAGATTGCAGGATGTTGATCTGATAAAACAGATGCGTTCAGCAAGAGTTGGGGGAATAAAGGAAACAAGTTACAGATATATGCCAGGCTCTAGACTCACTAAACCCTGACCCAGTGATGGACAAGGGAAGCAGAGGCCAGTGAACAGGTGTCCTCAACTTTATTGACAAAGATGCACATAAGCTCCTTACAAGTTGTCGGAAATGGTGGGGCAAGGAAGAGGATTTTAATGAGATAGTTGGTGATGGAGAAAAACACTGGAGTAACATTTTTTGGCAGGGGAAAGACAACAGACTTGCACCTTTCAAGAAATAAGATACCATTGGTGTACTTTTGAACTATAGTCACTAACAATGTAAAAAACAGCAGACAATTTGCATGAAATAGATTTTCACAAATGTAAACATGTAATAATTACCAGATAACCTGTTTAAAGATTTTGGTTGAGGACTAAGCGTTGGTAGATCTCAGAAGAATTTCAAAGAGGAAATCTGGATAGTGGCATTAGACATTCTAAATCTACATGTGGATTTGGTTTCATGTTTCTCCTTGATGTTGGCATCTCCACCAGTGCACTTGCTTAATATTACACCAGAGTTTAACTTGTAACTTCTGCTGAGGTTGTTGGCGTGGGTCTTCAAACTACAACCTTCTGATTTAGTGGAATGAGCTCCAGCACTGAACCACAGCTATGCCCTTTAAAAAAGGTTGTTTGCTGTGATATGGCCAGAATGGCATGAAGGGCTCTTGCCCTAAACGTCGACTCTCCTGCTCCTTGGATGCTGCCGGACCTGCTGTGCTTTTCCAGCACCACACTCTCGACTATGATCGCCAGCAGCTGCAGTCCTCACTTTCTCCAGTAGGTGGCCAAAGCAGACATGCCAGATCTGCTCAAGTCTGTACCCCGTAAACTTGAAGCAACATTAATTGGGGGCCAGACTTGGAGGATGAAGTGGGTTGGCCGAGTTTGAAAAGAGCGTGAAGTCATCTTTGGAATCAAGGAAACTAATATTATAATGAGGAACTGGTTGAGTAGATAGATGGTCATTGCAGGATTGTGGTTAGAGAGTTAAAGGCCAAAGATTAAGAAATTGTTGTTCACAAAGGTTTTTATTAAAAACATAATTTAGTTTATTAATCATGTCTTCAGGTAATGAACTACACTCAAAGGGGTTTAGCTACTTCTAAACTGATCACTTCCTGAGTGCAATATATTTATCTATAATGGTATATGCACATATCATATCATATTATAACAATAAAATATCCTTGATTACTATTGTTGGTACAGACTTTGACTATCTTCATATAGGATAAATGCTAATCTCCAAAGTGCACACCATCAGTCAGAGAAGATTTGGTCTATTTTCCTTCAGACATCACAATGATTCTATAATTATTTTCCATTCCACTTTCAATTCGTTATGTAAAACTTGAGGTAGTTCCTCAATCCATTTTTTGAGAGGAGACAGTAGAAGCATAAAAGAATGAATGCAGTTTCCTTTCTGAAACATATTGCTTAGATCTCCATGTCTGCCTCCTCCTCCATACTGGATTGTCTTCTATTGCTTCTCAACTTTGAGTCATAGAGATGTACAGCATGGAAATGTACCCTTCGGTCCAACCTGTCCATGCTGATCAGATATCCCAACTCAATCTAGTCCCACCTGACAGCACCCGGCCCATATCCCTCCAAATCCTTCCTATTAATATACCCATCCAGATGCCTCTTAAATGTTGTAATTGTACCAGCCTCCATCACATCCTCTGGCAGCTCATTCCATATACGTACCACCCTCTGCGTGAAAAAGTTGCCCCTTAGGTCTCTTTTATATCTTTCCCCTCTCACCCTAAACCTACACCCTCTAGTTCTGGACTCCCCCACCCCAGGGAAAAGACTTTGTCTATTTACCTTATCCATGCCCCTCAATTTTGTAAACCTCTATAAGCCTCAGCCTCTGACGTTCCAGGGAAAACAGCCCCAGCCTGTTCTGCCTTTCCCTGTAGCTCAAATCCTCCAATCCTGACAACATCCTTGTAAATCTTTTCTGAACCCTTTCAAGTTTCACAACATCTTTCCAATAGGAAGGAGACCAGAACTGCACGCAATATTCCAATAGTGGCCTAACCAATGTCCTGTACAGCTGCAACATGACCTCCCAACTCCTGTACTCAATACTCTGACCAATAAAGGAAAGCATACCAAACGCCTTTATAAGTCCTGCTAAGGTTTGCTTTCCCAAGATACAGCACGTCACATCTATCTGAATTAAACTCCATCGGCCACTTCTCAGCCCTTTGGCCCATCTGGTCTTGATCCTGTTGTAATCTGACGTAACCCTCTTCACTGTCCACTACACCTCCAACCTGGTGTCATCTACAAACCTACTAACTGTAGCTCTTATGCTCTCATCCAAATCATTTATGTCAATGACAAAAAGTAGAGGACCCAATACTGATCCTTGTGGCACTCCACTGGTCACAGGCCTACAGTCTGAAAAACAACCCTCCACCACCCTCTGTCTTCTACCTTTGAGCTAGTTCTGTATCAAAATGGCTAGTTCTCCCTTTATTTTATGAGATCTAACCTTGCTAATCAGTCTCCCATGGGGAACCTTGTCGAAAGCCTTACTGAAGTCCATATAGATTACATCTACCACTCTGCCCTCATCAATCCTTTTTGTTACTTCTTCAAAAAACTCAATCAAGTTTGAGAGACATGATTTCCCATGCACAAAGCTATGTTGACTATCCCTAATCAGTCCTTGCCCTTCCAAATACATGTACATCCTGTCCCTCAGGATTCTCTCCAACAACTTGCCCACCACTGACATCAGGCTTACTGGTCTATAGTTCCCTGGCTTTTCTTTACCACCCTTCTTAAAGTGGCATGACGTTTGCCAACCTCCAGTCTTCCAGCACCTCACCTGTGACTATCGTTGGTACAAATATCTTAGCAAGAGGCCCAGCAATCACTTCTCTAGCTTCCCACAGAGTTCTCGGTTACACCTGATCAGGTCCTGGGGATTTATCCATCTTTATGCATTTCAAGACATACAACACCTCCTCCTCTGTAATCTGGACATTTTGCAAGATGTCACCATCTATTTCCCTGACAGTCTATATCTTCCATATCCTTTTCCACAGTAAATACTGATGCAAAATATTCATTTAGTATCTCCCCCATTTTCTGTGGCTCCACACAAAGGCCACCTTGCTGATCTTTGAGGGGCCCTATTCTCTCTCTAGTTACCCTTTTGTCCTTAATATATTTGTAAAAACCTTTTGGATTCTCCTTAATTCTAATTACCAATGCTATCTTATGTCCCCTTTTTGCCCTCCTGATTTCCTTCTTAAGTAACTCCTACTTTCTTTATACTCTAAGGATTCACCTGATCTATCCTGTCTATACCTTAGATATACTTCCTTCTTTTTCTTAACTAAACCCTCAATTTCTTTAGTCATCCAGCATTCCCTATACCTACCAGCCTTCCCTTTCACCCTGACAGGAATATACTTTCTCTGGATTCTTGTTATCTCATTTCTGAAGGTTTCCCATTTTCCAACCATCCCTTTACCTGCAAACATCTGCCTCTAATCAGCTTTCAAAAGTTCTTGCCTAATACTGTCAAAATTGGTCTTTCTCCAATTTAGAACTTCAACTTTTAGATCTGGTCTATCCTTTTCCATCACTATTTTAAAACTATTAGAATTATGGGCACTGGCCCCAAAGTGCTTCCCCACTGACACCTCAGTCACCTGTCCTGCCTTATTTCCCAAGAGTTGGTCAAGTTTTGCACCTTCTCTAGTAGGTACATCCACATACTGAATCAGAAAATTGTCTTGTATGCACTTAACAAATTCCTCTCCATCTAAACCCTTAACACTATGGCAGTCCTAGTCTACATTTGGAAAGTTAAAATCCCCTACCATAACTACCCTATTATTCTTACAGATAGTTGAGATCTCCTTACAAGTTTGTTTCTCAATTTCCCTCTGACTATTGGGGGGAGGTCTATAATACAATCCCAATAAGGTGATCGTCCCTTTCTTATTTCTCAGTTCCACCCAAGTAACTTGCCTGGATGTATTTCTGGGAATATCCTCCCTCAGCACAGCTCCAATGCTATCCCTTATCAAAAATGCCATTCCCCCTGCTCTCTTGCCTCCCTTTCTATCCTTCCTGTAGCATTTGTATCCTGGAACATTCAGCTGCCAGTCCTGCCCATCCCTGAGCCATGTTTCTGTAATTGCTATGATATCCCAGTCCCATGTTCCTAACCATGCCCTGAGTTCATCTGCCTTCCCTGTTAGGCCCCTTGCATTGAAATAAATGCAGTTTAATTTATTCATCCTACCTTGTCCCTGCCTGCCCTTAATGTTTAATGATTTATTTGAACATGGTCTACTCCCAACAGGATGAGGAAATGGATGACTATACAGTAATGAACAGATAGAAATTACAAAATCAGTGCAGTTGGTTAATATTTGGAGTGGTGTACCTGCAATGCCATGTACCAGTTGTGTTAAAAAAAAGAGATTGGAATGAGCAAAGAGTTTATTCAGCTAGCTCAGACGTGATGGTTAAATTACATTGTTCAGTGCAGTAACCTTGCTGTAACTTTATGATTCCATATCCCAGTCCTTTTTTGGTTTCACTCATGGACCTATCCTTGGCCCACTTTTATTTCATAGAACGTTGCCCATAAATACTCCTGAAATGAGCAACCCTAAAACCTGTTCCATCACCAAGGGTGTCAACCTCCATCTCTAACCTTGGCTGGTGTATAAAACAGAACTGGAAAGGGTTAATTTATATCACAAGGCAACCTTTGATCATCAGAACAAGACTGTTCCTGGGAGGAACTAGCCAGTAATTGTTGTTCAGGTGTCTGTCTTTAAGTTGCGTACCCTATGTTTCGGTGGCAGTAATGGTCACTTACTCTTAAGTATAGCCTAAGTTTATCAATGATTTCCTGTATCTTCGATGTAATATAAGTAGCTATTAAGTATTATGTAATAAACCAGTTATGTTTGAAATTAGACAATTGATTAAGATTGACAGCTGAATGCACACTAAAGCTTAGAATAGATTGAAAATAAAACAAGTTGCTGGAGAACCTCAGCAGGTCTGGCAGCATCTGTGGAGAGAAAGCAGAGTGAATGTTTCAGGTCCTGAGACCTTTCGTCAGATCAGACTAATGTATCTATCAGCATCATAGTTCTTGAAGTGTGATGGGAAATGTAGTCAATACTATAGCAATGATGGGATATGTATCCATTCCTGTGGTAATGTAAATTGTAGTAATTCTATATGAACCATAGAAATACGGGAAAACTGAAGATTGAGTTGCCATAGAAACAAGCTGACCTAAGGCTGATATCAAAGGGTATCACTACATTAAGTCTACATTGTGCTGAACTCTTTGCACAAAGCTATTGTGAAGAAAGTGAGGACTGCAGATGCTGGAGATCAGAGCTGAAATGTGTTGCTGGAAAAGCGCAGCAGGTCAGGCAGCATCCAAGGAACAGGAGAATCGACGTTTCGGGCATAAGCCCTTCTTCAGGAATCTATTTGGAATCTATTTATTCAGCATCTCAAAAGCACACAGAGCCTCTCAGCTTCTGAGAAATCAGTAGCCGTCAGAAAGCTATTGTGGGCAACCAGGCAAAGTTTGAAACCAGCATATGTTTGAATAAAATCTGCACCAACACTCAAGAGTCGGTTTTTAAATCATCACAACAGTGTTTATAAAGTCTGAACCTAACTTCTACTAAAGGCTTCATGTGGGCATCTTATCCTATTTGGGATCAAGAGTCTGGAAGATCATTAAGATGGATGTTTGGAGGCAGTGAATCTACTCAAAGCATCCAAGATGGTTCTGGTGGACATGACCCAATATATAGGATACTAATCATGCTGGAGTTGAAAAACATTCCAGTGAACAGCAGTGCAGCATTCAATAAAACAGTGACAGAGGCCACAAGAATATGAAGAAAGAAAGAAACTATTCCAGTTAGAAAGCTGAGTGTACATCTTTATTTATTCAGCATCTCAAAAGCACACAGAGCCTCTCAGCTTCTGAGAAATCAGTAGCTGTCAGGAAAAGACTGCAGAAATAATCCTATCACTACACTTGCCTCTAGAAGTTTGAATTAACTGCAAAAAAAAAAAGAGAAAAATATTGAAAAAGCTTCTGCAGACCATGCAAAGTCTGACCAAAGCCATAAAGGAGAAAATAATCTCCAATTTAGCAGATGATATCAGACACCAGAAATAAATTTAGTCTTTGAGGAAAAGTGGAGATTACTATACTTACAAAAAATGCTAGGCTGAGAAGCTAAAACAAGATTAAATTGCTATATTGAGTAAGCAAGCATTACCTCAATCATTTAAAATTATTGGGGAAGTTGAAAAAATTTCAAGAAATGATATTTGTCAAGAAGATTAAACAGAGTATCATTTTGTTAATTAGAGTAAAGAAAGTGTGTTTATTAAAATTTGTTGAGAGAAAACAAACTTTTTCAAAAATAACCTTAAAAGATATTATAACAGCACATTTTTTTTCAATTTAAGATGTTTGGAAGATCACGGAGGAGAAGCTGAAAAGGGGAAAATCATCCGCATATTTAAAAAGTGCATGGACATTAAAGCAAGGGAAAATTAATCATGAATTTACAATCTCTCCTTCACAGGAAATAAAAACAGTGTTTCTTCATTTTAAATCATTTCAATGATCTTCAAAGACATAAAAATGACCTTTTCAGCATGAAATATTTATTTGTTTTAAACTTTAATGAAAAATTAAAGAACAATTCTGTAAAGGAAAATATATAGAATAAAAAGTATTTTTATTATTTTATAAGTTGACAATTTATTAGCAATTCATCTTCAGTAACTAGTAATTGAAAGAGAAAGTTTAGAAGTGTTTGGAAAATTTTCCTTCCTATTCATGTACACAACATTTAAAAGGTGCCTGGATGGGTACATGATTAGGAAGGGTGTAGAGAATCATGGGCCAAATGTTTGCAAATGAGATTAGATTAGTTTGGGGTATCTGGTCAGCATGGGTGAGTTGAACAAAGGGTCCGTTTCTGTGCTGTAAATCTCTGGCTCGGAGACTCAACGTTTGATACAATTGAAGGGATAGGGCAATTTAGATCACTGAATGGCAAAGCCAGAATTGTTTCAGGATTATAGAAGGCGGCCAGAGATGAACAACTGAACAGATTGCTTTTATTTTGTAAGTCTGGTAGCAGACCATGTTTAAAAAGTGACAGAATGTAAGAGAAGCAGCAGATACATTTGCTAATTTAAGAGCATTTTACAATTATTGTACATTAAGCTAATACAATGAAGTGAACAAGTTGCAACAGAAGAATTCAATGTTTTAGAAAATGTATTGACAACATTGGGCAGATTTTGAGGAGTAATTTCACTCAGGTTGTCATTCTGCTCTTTTTTGATAAAGAGAAAGGAGCTCCACGTTTCTGAGAGGAGATTAGAGGTAGAGGTCCTACAAAAGTGTGCAGTATTGCTTCCATTTTGGCTGCTCCCTAGCACAGAACAGTTGAGGGGAAGGCAAAGTACATCCTCTTTTCACAGCAGTTAGTTGTGTATTCTGTAACTTAAAGAGCCAGTATTATATACTTTACATAATAACACTTTTACAGTAGCTAAATGGGAGTTTGGGGTGCTGGGCAGGTGGAATGTCAGAGGGTGGTTATTTAAGATGCCAGATAAGTAGTGTGCCAGGCAGATAAAGGGGTAGGATTCCAGATGAGTATGTTGCTAGGTAGATGGGGTACCAATTAGGTAGTAGGGATAGAATGCTGCTCATGGGGTAAGGTACCATATGTGATGGGATTAAGGTACCAAGAAAGTATGCTGCTGGGGCAATGTGACAAAGAGGCCAGATCAGTGGAGTGGGGAAATAGGGTGTGGTGTTGAGTCCAAAGCAAGAGACGGGCAGGGTGTGTGTCAGCTCCCAGAGGCAGAGAAGGGGGTGTTGTCAGGACCAGAGACAGGGGATGTCAAGTTGAGTAAGTTTGGGGGTTAATTGAATCTGAATCTGGAGTTAGACTAGATAGTTTTAGACGGCTTCAGCTGTAGGGAGTCACCCAGCAGACTTTTCAATTTCAATCTTTAATCTTTCAGTTTCCTGGTCAATTCCTTCACAGTGTGCTATGAAGGGAATTTTACGGAGTTCCTATAAGCAATACTCATCTTCACATCAGAAATGTGTATCTGACGAACATAAAATACATGTCTTTATTAATGATTCCTCAGTTTCTGAAGTCAGTCAGCCCTCATCCAAACATGGATTAAAAAATAACTGATTTCCAGAGGTGATGTGAGGAGAGACTGACTGTACTTGGTATCAAGGTAAGCATGGCATCAAGGAGCCCTGGCAAAAGTGGAGTTAATAGGAGTCAGGAGGAAAAATTCTCTGCTGGTTTGAGGTACACTAGCAGATGGGAAGGAGGTTATGGTTGTTGGAATTCAATCATCTCAATTGAGGACCTCTGCAGAGTTCCACAGGGAAGTTTCCAAGACTCAAACATCCTCAGCTGCTTCATCAAAGACTTTCCCTCCACTAAAAGTTCAGAAGTGTGGATGTTTACTGATATTTGCACAATTTTTAGCAAAGTTAATAAATCCACAGGTATTGAAGCAGTTCATGTCCAAATGCAGCAAAACCTGGACAATATCAAGGCTTGGGTTGAAAGGTGGTAAGTAACATTTGCACTACAATCAATGGCTATCTCCAATAAGAAGGAACCTAACTATCTCCCCTTGATATTCAATGTGTTACTATTGTTGAATGTACAAATTTAAATATCCTGGAGTTGCCACTGGCCAGAAACTGAACTTGAAAACTGAACTGAACCAGCTACTGCATTAACCTCCAAATTTCAGGAGTAAATGGAAAACCTCTTCATAGAAGTGACATTTATGAAATAATTCATGTACCAACCCATTGTCTTGGCATCTGCTTGGACGTAGGAAAACAAATTTGAAACAAAAATGTAACCTAGTTTTCTAGTCACCCTATTCAGAGACAGACAGAGCCAGACAGCACAGAAGCAAACCCTTTGGTTCAACTCTATGTTGTCTGTCATCCCAAACTAAACTAGCCCCACCTGCCTGCACTTGGCCTGTATTTCTTCAAACATTTCTTATGTACTGACCTAAATGTATTTTAAACGTTGTAATTGTATCTGCATTCACCACTCCCTCTGGAAGTTCATTCCACACATGAACCACTGTAAAGAAAAAAATTATTCATGTCTTTTTAAAATCTTTCTCTCCTCACCCTAAAAATATGGCCCCTAGTTTTGAATTCCCTCACTCGAGGGAGAAAGCACCTGCTGTTCACCTTCTCTATACCCCTCATGATTTTGCAAACCTCTAAGTTCACTCCTCAACTTCCTACAGAAGTGCAAAAAAAGTCCCAGCCTATCCTTATAACTCAATTCCTGGCAAATCTTTTCTGGACCCCCTTGCTTATTAATATCCTTTCTATAAGAGAGCAATTACACAACTTTGGAGCAGGTGGGACTTGAACCCAGGCCTTCTGGTTTAGTGGTAGGACACTACTACTGTCACAAGAGGTCCCATTAGTGCACAATATGTGGCTCAAACCCATGACCCTGGGATTAACAGTCTCATGATTTATTGACTGAGCTAGCTGGGCCTGGTGTCAAAAGTGAGAACTGAACCAATGTCTCCAGTTTGATTGATGTAAAACTTTAATTGAGTTCAAATGCTACTCAAGGAAGCAAGGTGCCCTGCCCAAAACCTGTCTACATGAGCCTCGAATCCACATCTTACACTCTAAATGCCTTTAGCTGGACTGACCAGCCATTTAGTAAAGAAGGCGATTGCTAAAAATAGTGGCCTGCATTTAGTTACTTTGAGAAGGCAATGATGGGTGATATGTTTGGTCTTGCCAATGTTGCTTTCAACCTGGAAACAAGCACAAAGGAAAGTAGCTGCCAAGACTCACTTTCTGTACTTGTAGAAATGCAGCAAAGTACTGCCATGGAACAGCTGTTGTGATTCTAATCAGTAAGGAAGGAGATCAAAATGCAAACATGAAGCTTCAGACATTGATATAATCCATGGGTCACATATTTACTAATACTGCAATGCCAGTGAGCTGCAAGTGTAGCCATTGAATGCAATGCAGTTGGTTTATTGCAATTTGCCTGTAGGTCAACTTCAGCATCTGCAGCAAGTACTGTTACTCTAATATAGTACTTTATAAACAAACCTGTCTTGTTAGGATTTCTGTATAGACAGAAATTTTAAAAAGGGGTATGAATATTTCAGTGATTGATGCAAAGAATGTTTGCAACAATATCATGTTTTAAGGTCTCCTTTTATTACAACAAAGGAACTAAAATCAGCAGCAACACATTACCTAAAGAAGACAAATATAATCGAACTAGAGAAAGTGCTACCAACTAACTTCTTAACACAAAGAAAGACACAATGCTACCTTCCAAACACATGAGCTCTACCACATACAGGGACAAGTGCAGCAAATGCATGTGAACAACACTGACTCCACCAAGCCCCCTGCCATCCTGACTTGGAAGCATATGGCCATTCCTACATCGTCACTGGGTCAGAATCATAGGATTTCCTTCTTAACAGCTTTGTAACTTCCCTATAGCACATGGATGGCAATAGTTCAAGAAAGTGACTTGCCACTTTCCCAAAGGCAGTTAGGGATTGGTATTAAATACGGCCCAAGCCAGTGATGCTCACTTCCCATGGTTGAATACATTTTAAAAAGCATATATTACATGGTGATCTCTGCAGAAAATGTAATTTTAAAGGTTCAAGTTCCTCCTGATTCAACAGAATCTCTTTTCTCCCTGCCTTATCAGGGTGTCTCTTCCAATGTCCTTTTAAAAGTAAGTCCCTTCACTCAATCCTCAGAGATTAGCAAATTGACTTTCAGTAGCCAGGCATCCTCTAGCAACTCACTTGTATTTAGCTTTCCACAAGTATCAACCCTTTGAACAGCAAATAGCTCCTCACCAAACCCCTGCTTGTTAACTCCAAAAGAGTCTTTTTGTTCTGCTTGACTTATTAGCACTTACATTCAGTCTTCATTTACAATTATCTGCAGCACTGATAGACTTGGTACAGCAAGATCATCTGCCTTCTCCTTTGTGTCCAAAAAGTTAAAACTTGCACCTTACCTTCAATAAGTAGTATCCAGACCTCCTGTTTCAATGACAAACCCATCAAAGTCCAGAGTAAAATTAAAGACCATAATAAGCATAGAAATGAATCAGAAATTCATGCTGCAGAAGGAAGCTGTTCAGCCCATCAGTCTCCTGCTTCTTTTGCTTCTGCTTTAATTGTATTACCATCATTCGCTAACATTTGTACTCTACCAATAGCCTTTCATTATGAATGTGGTTGACAATGTGATAATGACCAGTAATTTGCTTGAGGATGTGGATTGGATGGGTGTTGGTTAAAACACTGGGAATAAACCATTCAGCTGCATCCTACTTTCCAGGTCTTAATCCATACCTTGTCAGTTATGTCACTTTATATGTAGCGTTTGGTTTAAGTGCAGTGGGGCTGTTTCTGCCGCTGCTATACTTCTGGCCTGAGTTAAGACTCTCCACTACCCTCTGGATGAAAATATTTCTCCCCAATCCTCTCTACATCTTTCTAACAAATATTTAAAATATGTGCCCATTGGTTATTGCTTAGGGACAATGAACTATTCAGGTGAAAACACCTGTTGTTCACAAATGTCTGTTCTTCATTGCAGGATTCCACTAGTGACGCACTTATCTGTGGTGCTGCCAGCATATGCCTGTGGGATAAATTGGAAGCATTGTGGCACTTCCCGCCACTACAGTTTGTTCTTCTTGAGTTGTCTGCTCAAACGCAGATCCAGCCCACAACAACATGAATTTCATCACCACTAGGTCTATGGGGCAGGTTCTGAATCTTCCATCCCCATCCCAGACGGAATGGGGATCGAACCCTGTGTTGTTGGTGACAAGCTGGCCCTAACTATCTAAAAAGAAGCTGGATTGCTGTGGCAACAAACACTTTTACATTCATGTTGTAGACTGGGACTATGGTGGTAGGGGAAAAAAAAAACTTTCCATCCCATGGTGGTTCAGGAACCTCACCCGCTCTTACATGTTCTTGGTGTGTGTTGGAAGTGTAATACTTAACCCTTTTTTTAAATATACCTTCATTGCCTGTCAAAGTGTGGAGACAGTCTTGACTTGAGCGTCTATCTTCCAGGCTGGAACTTTCCACTGCACTACACAGCCTCCCTCTAAACACTCTATGGAAACCTAAACAACACATGGATAGAGTCCTCAATTCTAAGTGAAACCCTGAGCCAGCTCTCTTGCTCTCCAATACCTTTGGGTAACTTTTCTTGAAGACTTACTTCAGTACTGAGGAAGGTTCTCAGCCATTCCTGGCAGCTACTACTCTGTTTTGATAGGGACCAGTCATTTTGCCAGCTGGAACATTTTGCTCAGGGAACTGACCTCATAATAATGAGCCCTGGCAATTAGAATTGGCTGAACCTATGGTTTGATATTGACACCTTTATTCTAACTGAGCATTCAAAAGGTCCATGTGAAGAGTGTCACAGGAACTCCTTTTCTTTATAATTGCTTTATTAGAAGTTGGAATAGTCTTGAGGGATAATTTGCAATTCAGTGATTTTCATTAAATGTTTCATACGAGCGTTCCATGAGATTAACTTGCTCAAAGGTTTTCTGAGTTGGACTGACAGTCTGCAAGTTTCTAATGAGCCAGAAACAATCTTTAAAATATAGCAAAACTACAGTGAAAGGACTAATCTTATTTTGTGAGGTTAATTGGGGTAACTTAGATACATCTTTGTCCTTCTGCTGTTAAAGGAAGACCCGCGCTAAGATGCTGAATGTTAATACACATGTTTTACAAACCTGAAATGGGCCAAAGCTTTTAATATGGTCAGGGTTATATACACACACTTTCTGAGTCTTTTGCCTGCTGTACTGATATGGACATTAGAAAAGGTGTCCAGGACTTGGGCCTGAAAAGGGTCCTTCACTTAAGGAGCTTCAGACCTGCTTGATGCCTCCTTTAATTAGCCACCAGCAAGCCACTTACGTTCAGTGAAACCAATCCAAAAGTTGCTGAGCTAGTGATCGTTAAAGGGATGACTGCAGGCTCTACCATTAGAAGAGCTCTAAGCCAATTAGCTTCTTTAACCTGTTACCCCTCCCCCCCCATTCAAAGAAATCATGGCTCGTGTGTAATCTAACGCCTGTCTTTCCTCCATATCCCTCCAAACGTTTGGATAACAAAAAAGCTATCAGTTTCAGAATTGAAATAAACAGTCTATCCAGCATCGATTGTCATTTGCAATAGAGGTTTCCAAACTTCTGTTTTCCTTCGAATGTAGAAGTGTTAGCTCATGCTACTCCTGGAAGGTCTGGCTCTGATTTTTAGATTTTGGCTCCCAGTCCGAGACTTCCCTTTCAACGGAAATTGTTCCTCTCTATCTCCTCAATCTGTTCCCCTTAAGAGCTTTAAATTTCAATCAAATCGTTCCTTACCCTTCTAAATTCAGATGTTAAAGACAGTAAAACTTGGAAGTGTTATTACTGCTTGGAACGAGAGTTCCATTTTAAGGTATGCAGGATGATTTTGGATTTGTACCAGCTGTCCCCAAATCTTAATGGCTTTTCCTTCTAGTTTGATCAATCACTCCTCACGTTTTAGCCCTTGTAGATTGGTATGTACTAGTAAATCTAGGCTGCATCCCCTCCAAAGTAAATATATCATTCTCAATGTGTGGTGCCTTGAACTGTTCAAAAGAATAGGTTACTAAAAGGTAAGTTTCAAAAAAAGATTTACGAGTGTGCAATTGATGTAGATTCACTGTTAACTTCAAAGCTGAATTGATTGCTTTTTTGTTATCCATACATACGAGGAGATATGGAACAAAGGCTGAATTTAGGTCACATTTTACAGAAACAAACTGTGGTCAAATACTGATAATCTCTACTCAACCTCCTCCTGGCACTTGCCCTTCCAGGTATCCATTCTCTCCATCTCTCTATCTCTCCCCTCTATGGTCTCCCTAAGGGCTACCACTAGCACTACACTGGCCCAAAGTTAAAATCGTCTTGATCATTGAGTTGGAAGTAAATGAGATGTGAGGCCCAAATTTGGTTGGGTGCCAATTTATTCCATCAGCATGACAGACTGAACCAAATCCTCTGAGTTGGTGCAAACCAGTTGAATGCATGTTTAGAAAGACCAGTGGAAAGCAGCAATAAACATAGTAAAAATTGAACAGCTCCTGATTCTCAGTGGAGCGGTTGTGTGGAAGTAGAGATAAATAACCAATTTTGAAGGGCAAAAGCATTTTACAATATGAGACATTAAAGCTAGTGTGTGATCCTTTAATATCAACTTGTTACTGAAGTGGTGAGTCATAGTTGCATGATCATAAGCCAGAACTTTAGCAAACACAGGGGTTTACTGACTAAAATTGCAACCATTGAATTAAAATCATCCTCCTATTTATACAATTTGGTGTGGATTGAAAAGACTGATTCTTATGATGAAATTGTCAAATTTTATTTGACCTTTTGAAGAATATTGAAACCATGAGATGCCTTTTATTGAGAATGTCCCCTTCCCCCCCCCCCCCCCCCCCCCCCCAACAGAACTACATCCTTTTGTTGTTTGGTTTGACTCTGAATAAATGTTGATAAATGAAATAAAGTGGTTTAATGAGGATCTTGGCAACTTGCGATCTCTAACAGAAACAATATGTCCATTCAACACTTTCCAGTTGGCCAACTGAATTCTCCAGAGAAAAGCAGAATGCTTATATCATTTTCATGTGTAGAATTTTTTTTATATAACAATGCAAGACTATATTTACAGACTCAAGCACAGTTGGTCACAGAGTTCATGAAGAAGCAGCAAAATGCTCTACATGCAGAATTCAACACAATTCAATACAGTATGGATCAACATGAAGAATGGGTTGATAGTCTGAACACATTAACTCCATCATCTGTGCTTCAAAATTAGTTTATTTAAGGAAAGACTTGCATTCCCAAAGCATCCTTCATAGCTTCAGATTGTCAGAAAGCCATTTTCAAACAATTAAATGCCTTTGAAATTCTTTCATAGCAATAGAAGAATCAGGGCAATTGATTTGTGGGCTTCTGGGACTGCCTCTGAGATGAGACAAATCTACACTGAAATAGAACTGGGACCACATTTCTTGTGGGGTGATTTGCTGGTGCTGTTGGGAGGACTTTAACTCAACAGGGGTGTGAGAACCAAGAGACAATATTGGAGAGGATTACTAGGGTACATAAAATTCTTGGAAAGTATTAGTATGGAGAATAGAAAGTCATTAGGAAGAGTCACGGTGGGAGGCACGGTGGCACAGTGGTTAGCACTGCTGCCTCGCAGCGCCAGAGACCCGGGTTCAATTCCCGACTCAGGCGACTGACTGTGTGGAGTTTGCACGTTCTCCCCGTGTCTGCGTGGGTTTCCTCCGGGTGCTCCGGTTTCCTCCCACAGTCCAAAGATGTGCAGGTCAGGTGAATTGGCCATGCTAAATTGCCCGTAGTGTTAGGTAAGGGGTAAATGTAGGGGTATGGGTGGGTTACGCTTCGGCGGGGAGGTGTGGACTTGTTGGGCCGAAGGGCCTGTTTCCACACTGTAAAGTAATCTAATCTAAGTCACTGGACCCAAAACATTAACTTTGATTTCTCTTCACAGATGCTGCCAGACTTGCTGAGCTTTTCCCACAACCTCTGTTTTTGTTTCTGATTCACAGCATCTGCAGTTCTTTCAGCGTGGAAACAGGCCCTTCAGCCCAACAAGTCCACAGTGACCCTCAGAAGAGCAACCCACCCAGACCCATTCCCCTTCCATTCATTTACCCCTGACTAATGCACTACACATCTTTGAACACTCTGGGCAATTTAGCATGGCCAATTCATCTGACCTGCACATCATTGGATTGTGGGAGGAAACCCACACAGACACAGAGAGAATGAGCAAACTCCATACAGACAGTCGCCAAAGGCTGGAATCAAACCCAGGTCCCTGGTGCTGTGAGGCAGCAATGCTAACTACTGAGCTACCGTGCTGCCCCCAAATGGAGAGGAATATTCCAGATCTTGATATTCAGGAGACAATTTCAAAATTTGCAGATGATATGAAAATTGGACGCATTGTAAACTCTGCAGTGTATGACGTAGAACTCCAAAAGGACATAGGCAAATGAAGTAGATTGTTGGCAGGTGAGGTTCAATGTGGAGGAGTGTGAGGTGATGACTTTTGGTAGGAAGACAAAGACAGACAGTATAAAATAGGTAGTACAGTACTTATAGGGATACAAGAGTAGAGAGGACATTATAAAATAGATGGGGCAGTGTTTAGATTACCTAGATGTAGAAATAGGTCCTTCAGTCCAACAGGTCTGCACTGATCCTCCGCAGACCCATTCCCCTACCCTAAACGTACCCCTGACTAATGCACCTAACGCTATGGGACAATATAGCATGGCCAATTCAACTGAACTGCACATCTTTGTATTATGGGAGGAAACCGGAGCACTCAGAGGAAACCCACGCAGACACGGGGAGAATGTGTAAACTCCACACAGACAGTCGCGTGAGTCAGGAATCAATGCTGGGTTCCTGGTGCTGTGATGCAGCAGTGCTAACCGCTGAGCCATTGTACCGTTTATGGGGATACAAAAACAGGGGGGTATATGTGGTCAAATAATTGAAAGTGGCAGGATGGATAGAGAGAGCAGTTACTGAAAAAACAGCATCCTGCATTTTATTAATAGGTGCGTAGAGTACAAAAGCAATGAGATTATGCCAAGTGTACACAAGGCACATGTTAAATCTCAGCTGGAGTGTTATGTACAGCAGAAGGTGCCACATCATAGAAAGGATGCAAATGCAATGGAGGCAGTGCAGAAGATCGTGACCAAAATTATTCCAGGAATGAAAACCTTCAGTTATGAGGCTAGATTGGAGATGTCGCAACTGTTCTTAGAGAGAAGAAGGCTAAGAAGTGATCTGATAGACATGATCTGGATAGAACAGAAAGGGATAATCTGTTCCCCCTCATAAAAGGATACAGAACAGTAGGGCATGGATTTAAGTGATGTGCAAACATAGTGAATGTGATGTTAGGGTAAAATCTCTTTCACCCGATAAGTAGCTTTAGATTGGAATGCGCTTTCTTGAACTGTGGTGGATGCAGTCAGCTGAAACATTTGAGAAGGCCCTGGATGGTTATTTAAATAGAAAGAGAACAGAAAAAGGTGGCATTAAGTTAAAATACTCAATGGAGAATCAGTACGAAAACAATGTGCCAATCACTCTCCTGCTGTGCTGTGATGACTCTGTGATCCACCATTGTAAACTCAGAACTGCAGCAGCCAACTTCTGCACAGCAAGGTTCCAAAATCAGCAACGTGTTAATGAACAGATAATCAGTAATGTTAGTCAGGATGCTGTGGATCAGCTTGGAAGTAATATCTTGGAATCTTTTATGTTCAACTGAACCGGCAGATGGGGTCCTACTTTAACACCTCATCTGTAACACAAACCTGCCAACAGCACACTCCCCTTCTACTGAATGGTAGTACAGACTAGACTTTGTTCTTAAGTTACTGGAGGGAAAGTTGAATCTCCAACCTCCAGACTCAAAGGTGTTACCACTGTGAAGAAAAATAGCCATTGTGTCAATTCTGAAAACTTATGTGATTCAGCCAGGGGTCAAATTATCTTATAGCCTGTATAGGTTTTGACCTGTTTTATTCATTCACCCCTTTTTAAATTTGATGGCAGGGTTGAGTTGTTATGAGACAGTTTTGGATCATATTGTGTTAATCGAGAGAAGCTTCAGGAAGCCTATTATTCAATGAATTCATTAGACCTCAGATTGTGGCTACATACCTTCCAGCACATAAAAAATAACATGAAGTAACTATTTTTATGGAATGATGTGCCAGAAAGGTTTCACCATCTGTCCCTGACTATTCCAAATGAAGCATAGCTTTATCTATCGCATATATTTAAAATGAGATTATAAATGAAACCAAAGAAATGTGCTTTCTCTTGATGAAAAAAGTATAAAAATTCATGGTTTGACTTCTTCCATTGCTTTTTTTAAAGTGGGTTCAAATGTACTTCTAAATTAGAGGTTACACCTTTGTTTAAAAATCGCTATGTTTATTCTGTGGGACAATGTCTATGGTAGCTAGACATACAATTTTAGACTTGTTAATAGTTTGATTGTATGATTGTTAGCATCAGATAATTCTTTTTTTTTACAGATCAGTGAATTTAAACAACAGCATTTTGTTTCTGTTGGATCATTTTGAAAATAGCACTTTTGCCTTGTCAAATCATTAGGATAAGTTAACCAAGTGAACATTGTCCGGGACAAAGTGAGTCTGGGGAATTAGTAATGGAAAATATGGAAATGGCAGAGAATTGAGCAGATATCTTGAATTAGTTTCTACTTTGGAAAACACAAGCAACATCTGAGAAATGCTTGTAAGGCAGGAAATGGAAGAAGGGGGAATTCAAGATAATTACCGTCATCAGTGAAGTGATACTGTGCAAGCTATTGAAACTGTGGACAGAAGGGTTCAGGCCCTCATGGACTTCACACTAGGGTTTTAGAAGAAGCACAGACAATTGAAGCATTGGTTTCAATTTTCAAAAATTTCCTATATTTGGGTAAGATTCTACTCAGTTGGAAAATAGTGAACGTTATGTCAAAAAATGAGGGATGCGAAAAGCAGGAAACTAAAGGCTAGTTAGCTTAATTTCTGCCTCAGGAAGGGTGTTAGAAGCTCTGACTGAAGGTGCTATAGCACGACAAATGGAAAAGGTGAAGGTAATCAGGCAGAGTCTCCAGGGTTTTGTGAAAGGAAAATCAAACATAACTTATTTATTGGACTTCTTTGAGGAAGTAAAGTGTTATGGATAAAGTGGGATGGTTAGATGTAATGTTCTTAGATTTTCAGAAGGAATTTTATATCACACTACATCAACGGTTATGACAAAAAATAAATGTTTATTGTGTAGGGCATGACATATTGATATTGTTAGATGATTGGAAGACATAGAGTAGTAATAAATAGATAACGTTGGCTGTCCAGATGTAAGAAGAGGTGTGTTGCTAGAATCAGAGCTGGGATCTAAATCTTTTTACAATTTATATAAATGACTTGAATGAAAGTTACGATTGCAAATTTCCTGGTGTCACAAAGATTGATAGGAAAATAAGTTGTGAAGAGGACATAATGAGCATACAAAGGAATATAGGCAGGTTGAATGAGTGAGCAAAGATCTGGCTAACAGTATAATGTGGGAAAATGTGAAATTGTTCATTTTGTCAGGAAAAATAGAAAAGTCTGTTATCTAATTGGTGAGTTTGCAGAGCTCTGAGATACAGAGGGATCTTGATGCCCTTGTGCATTAATCACACAAGGTTAGTGTGCAAGTACAGTTAGCAATTAGGAAAGCTAATAGGATATTATTGTTTATGCTGAAGGAATTGATTACAAAAGTAGGAAGGTCATAAAACCAAATTATGCTTCAGGCCATTGGTGAGACCTGGAGTAATTTTTACAGTATTTTACTCACAATTAAGAGAAAGATGGAAATGTGACAGAAGAAGTCTGTAGTGTTTTGCAGGGCACAAAACTTCTAAACAGGTCTTAGAAGATTAAGAAAATGTTTTTACAGATTTGGATGTCTTTCTGGTGAATGTCATCCTAAAGTGGATGAAACTGAGAGACCAACCTTAGTTTCTGCTGAAGGGAGATCTGCCTGCCCCTTAAATCCAGCCTGAAAGTGAAGGTAGAAGATCTGGACCAGAACAGAAGAATTAAAAATGTGAAAGCTGCTACAGACTGGATTAGCAGCATGGTAGCAGTCAAAATACTTGGAAACTGAGAAGCATATAGATCCAAACGATCCAATAAAACAGTGAAAAGCACTTACTGCACCACACTGAAGGCATGGAAAGCAGTCCACTCTAAAGAGTAACATTATGCTTTGCAAAATGGCAAAAATGTTGCTGAAGCCAAAAGTGCGAATAGTAACAGGATTGAGCACCAAATCAAGCTGAAAGAACATAAAAAATAGGTTTCGCTTTGATAAAACTGCCAAGTCATTGCAATAGCTGAACAATGGAGAATCACTAAGAGTGAAACTATTCAACACTCGACAAGAATCAGCTGATTTAGAAACTTGCAACTGAGGTAGAGCAACGTTGCGATTTCCATCATACATTTTGAATATTAGATTAGATTACTTACAGTGTGGAAACAGGCCCTTCAGCCCAACAAGTCCACACCGCCCTGCCGAGGCGCAACCCACCCATACCCCTACATTTACCCCTTACCTAACACTACGGGCAATTTAGCACAGCCAATTCACCTGACCTGCACATCTTTGGACTGTGGGAGGAAACCGGAGCACCCGGAGGAAACCCACGCAGACACGGGGAGAACGTGCAAACTCCACACAGTCAGTCGCCTGAGGCGGGAATTGAACCCGGGTCTCTGGTGCTGTGAGGCAGCAGTGCTAACCACTGTGCCACCGTGCCGCCCACGCCCATGAATAAGTAGAGACATCTTTGCAACCACAGACAGGTTCAAACAAGAAAGTAGCTAATCACAAAGATATGATCTCAACATCCCTACAGAATACCGGATGACCATCAGTCCAACATTCCCCAGTGAGAGCAATGGACACACAGTTATTATAGCAACAACACTCACATGGGAACAACGCTCTTCAAAGGCTGAACAGCACTCCAGATGAACAACCAATGAGAAAGCGCACGCACGTTCCATTAAAAGAGAAACAAATGACTGCAGACGTTGAAATCTAAACTGAAAACAAAAAGTGCTGGTGATCACAGCGGGTCAGGCAGCATCTGTGAAGAGCGAACAAGCTCATGTTTTGAGTCTAGATGACTCTTCATCAGAGCAGACGTGAAGTGTTGAGAGGGTGGCATTTATGCAATAGTTGAGGAAGGGTGGTGGAATGCTGGGAGAGAAAGGATATTGATAGCGTAGACTAATTGATTGGAATGTGAGAATGGTAGAACAATGGTTTGTCGAACTGCCAGACTGGAAAGAATAGATGGCCCCTCTGGAGTGGAGGAGGGGAGAGAGGACATGGTGAAGGAGAAAGCAACAAGTAAAGTTAAAAGAAAGAGAAGAAATGGCAGTGAGTTCCAGTCTGAAAGTGTTGAACTCAATATTAAGTCCACACCATTAAAAGACTTACTTGTTCTCAAGATAAGCTATGTAATGGATGTGCAGAGATTGACAAAAAGGGACCGACTAGAGTTAACACAAGTAATTTTCTTTCTTTACCATTGATATTGAGTACTTCATGTATTTATTTTATGAAAGGGGGACATTTAATAAAATGCAATAATACATAGTGTGCCAGTTGGCTTACTTTACTTCTGTAACTCTAGCTCTGCTGTAACATGTTATTACATTAGCTTCTGGCAGTCATTAAACACATCAATTAAGTAATATACCGGAATGTCAGCTCAGATCATGTGCTCAGTTACTTACGTGTGGCTTGAACGCATGAGCTTTCAATCCTGAGAGTCTTAGGTGAGCACACTTACTAGAACGTTTCTGTTGGTGGGTAATGCAGGCTTATCTGTAGAAATTTGCAGCGAAGCCAAGTGAAGATAAAAGTATTAGGAACAAGCCATCTTTGTCACAGGAAGTATAACTTCTTACTGTTAAAATAAAATCCAATCTATCAAATTTAAACGCATTTAATAGGATTCACATTTTCGTTTAAATAGTCCCTAAAACTCTGATGTAATAAACTTCATTGCCAGTTTTAATGTCAGGTATTCAACTGAAGATGCTTGATTCTTCATAAGGAATTATTTTAAAAGCTGAAAGAAATAGCAATGTTGACTTCCCTTCAACAGTCTTGTTTATTTTCACGGCAGCTTCTGATTAATTTAATATGGTTCATTGAGTTTTTTGCTTTTGATGGAAATCTATGCAAAAAAGATTTAAATCATTTATATTTTATACACTCTAAATATAAATGCACTTTAAAAAAAAAATTATTCATGCTTTCCTAATGGTGCTTTTGGGTTCAAGCCTTCCTTCAGGACTTGAGCACAAAATTCAATCTCATGTAAATCTTGGGGGAGTTCCAAACCGTCGCAGACTCTATCTTTCAATTTTGACAATAAATCAAACCCCTCAATTCTGCCAAATCAGATTGAAATCGAAGATTGGAGACGTGTGAGGATGTCTCCCCTCTGTTCTTAATATTCAACCAACGCCGTTTGAAATATCTAGCTATTCATTTTCAATGCTGGGAAATCTTGCTGGAAGTATATTTGGCTATCACATTGCCTGCACTTGACAACAGTCACTCCACTTGAAAACGATGCAAAGTGACTTTGGACATGGCAAGGATTTGATGGATTCTTCTGTCACGTTGAGAAGTAACACCTCAGCAAAAAAATAGAATTGGTTGATGCTGTCTCGTGTATGGTATTAGTGCAAGGTTGAGTTTGTATAATCTATTGCAAATACTGCGCACAAGGTCATGTTGGACAGTGGATGGAGACAATGTCTTTGTTGAAAAATGTGTTGCTGGAAAAGCGCAGCAGGTCAGGCAGCATCCAAGGAACAGGAGAATCGACGTTTCGGGCATAAGCGCTTATGCCCGAAACGTCAATTCTCCTGCTTCTTGGATGCTGCCTGACCTGCTGCGCTTTTCCAGCAGCACACTTTTCAGCTCTGATCTCCAGCATCTGCAGTCCTCACTTTCTCCTAGACAATGTCTTTGTGCCTTGTTCACTTTTCCTAGTGACATTTGGCTCTGTTCTCCTCAAATGTCAAGACCAATTGTTGACAAGAGACATCCCTATTTGATTCTGTCTCAGGTTATTTTGTTTCCATGAATTGTGATCCATCTTAAAGGCTCTGAAGTTGACCTTCAGATTATCATTATACCTACATTTCGGACATCCTATAGACTCAGCAGGCAACAAAACACTGCCTCTGGAATCCTTCTTAAGGGACAAGTGATTGCTCCTGTAAAGATGAACTTTGATGAGCAAACTCTCATTGCCAGGTATGCTGCACTTCACAGGAACCTCCCTTAGTTTTGCCACCCAATGTTGCAAATAGCTGTCAGGTAGTGAAGATTGAATGCTTCAGTTCTTCCAGGTGCTAGTACATTGCTCAATCTTGCATCCTCACGGAAGTCCGTCTGACTTTTAGATTTTGATCTTTGTTCTGGGATAAGCTCCATGCTCTTTCCAGGTTTTGATCCTGTGAGTGTCTATGAGTGAACACTGAGCTTGCTTCTGTTAAGTGATGCTTGTTTTTATCATCTAGTGTAGTGCTATTGGAAAGGAGACTTCCAAGGTCATAAAATGTCTGCACTCTGTAGAGATGTGCGCGGTTGATAGTGACTGTGAGGTCTTGGAGCATGTGTCCATGGTTACGTTGATCCAAGATCTCTGTTTTCTTCAGACTTATTGTCAGGTTAAAATGTTCTGAGCCTAGGTCGAAGCAATCAACAAACAGCAGAACAATTTATGGCCAATGTGCTATGAGAGCACAGTCACCCACAAACAAAAGTTCAGCCTATAACCTTTGTGCAAGCCTTGAGCGTTTGTGTCATTCAGGAGAAAGCTGAGGAGTCTTGCAAGGGACATTGTACCTCTTTGCTGGTCTGAGAAAGACAAGGATTGAGGGAAGGCTTCAGGTGCCACATACCCTCCTGAAGATTGCCGCATTGAGTGCTTGGACAAAGTTTAACCAATGGGCCAGCCCCTATCCTCAGCAACTGCTGACGGGTCTGCTGCATCTGGTTGTAAGGGACTCCTCATCATCCTCATATCGCTATGCAAAACCTTTGCTGGAGACTCCCCTATACCTTGCTGCAACTTCAGAAGGTGTGTATAGGCAGTAGCAAAGGCCCATCATCGGGTTGGAACGATTACAATCCTCTCTGACCGTCGGTGAGCTCGGCTGTAACGTGTGTGAGTGTATCACTCAGTCACTCATATGCTGGTGGAGATGTGACACTGTGGATGTCTGTGGATGCCCCCTCATCATCATCGGAGATGAACTGCAAGCCACTCCAACCCATACACACATGCAATCTCTATGGAGGATCACTGATCACTGTCTGGAATACTGAGGTTCCATGCATCTTCGGAGTTGTCTGATTTGGATTTCTACATGCCCTGGGATGATGAACACATGAGCAATTCCTCCTCACTTTCTTGGTGTTAACATTCTTGTTTTGTGATTTGACGATCACGGCCGATTCCAGGGCTGTCTCCTCTAATAGGGTCAGAGATCGAATATGGTGCAACGCTCCCACAGAGTTTGCTCCCTTTTTGCTTTAGTCCTGTTTTTCTCACAAGCTGAAAGAGGAGCCCTGCTAGTTTTCATATGAAGATCTTTGATATTTATGCTGGTGGTGTCTCTTTGTCATAGCATGACAATTCCTGAATTCCCCATGTCTATAACTGCTCTTCAGGGATGCTGTGGGTCTCTGCAAACACAAAAGACTGGCTCTCACTGGGATACTGCCATGCATTATTGGGTCTCTGCTGCTGCTGCTACTGCAACAACATCATGCCAATGCCTGGTTGGTAATCCCTTCTCCATCCTACATTGTTACAAGCAAGACCTGAAGAGGAAAACAGGAAGGAGCGATCTCCCTGGTGGATTGAATGAGGTCATCGACTCATGTGTGGCATGGTATCTAGGATTGGGACAGGGGGGTGTATGGGGAGGTTGGTGGCTCTCTAGTTGCTGAGCTCCCCTGCTATCTCTGCCTAGGCTATCTTGGGGAGACTCTCTTACAGCACCTTGGGGGAGCAGTCTGGAGGAGAATCTCAGAGAGGCACTGCTATATTTATACGACCAGCCAGTGTCCGCCCACTGACATGTTTTGCATGAGACTCCTGATCCATTCCTTGGATTCTCTTGGATTCCAGGTTTCAGACACTGAGACAAAGTCTTGACTTCAAGGATGTAAAAGCCTCTCTGGGAGTGCTACTGATTTGACTCGATTTGATTTATTGGATTCATGCATACCTAAGTACAGTGAAAAGCTTTGTTTGCCAGCAGTACATGCAGATCATAGTACATACAGAGTGCTTAGACAGAGCAAGTCATACTGAATACAACTGCACAGGAGGCATGTGAAGCAAGACCAACATTAACAGATCAACATTATTTGAAGTTAAAGAGTCCATTCGCTAGACTAATAATGGCAGGAAGCAGCTGTTCTTGATACTCTGGGTGCATGTGTGCAGGTCTTTGTGTTTTCTGCCTGATGGAAGAGGTTGTAGGAGAGCATTACTGGGGTAGGATAGGTCTTTGGTGATGTTGGCAGCCTTTGCATGGCAATAAGAAATGCAAATGGAGTCCATGGATGGGAGATTAGTTTCTGTGATGGTCTGCACACAACTTTCTGTAGATTCTTATGGTCCAGGGATGGGCAATTGCCATCCCAGGCTGTTAGGCACCCAGACAGTATGCTTTCTATGGTGCATCTGTAAAAGTTGGTGCGAGTCCTTATGGACATGCCAAATTTCCTAAGCCACCTGAGGAAGAAGAGGAGGGGTTGTGCCACCTTGACTGTCACATCAATGTGGGAAGTCCAGGGCTGTTTGTTGGTTATTGTCACTCCCAAGAGCTTGATGCTCTCCACTCTCTCAACCTCAATTCCATTGATTTAGATAGGAACACATTCTCCTCCTTTCTTTCTGAAGTCAATGATCAGTTCTTTTGTGTCGCAGTTGCATTGTACATTGCTAGTACAGGGCTATCGGATCTTTAATAATGGGGTGAGCACCTTCCTCCTCAGTAGGTGATGCTGAGATTGGCACCATGTTGTATGCCCCCACACAGGCACTGGCTGGGCTCCTTGCTGTTAATTGATCATTGCCATGTGATCAGATGGCCATAATTTACGCTGGGAGAAATGCAATCCACTTCCAGATGCATCCAAAATCCACTGCTGCCCATGCTAAATGCAGCCCTCATTTGTGTAATGCATATTTACTGAAAGAAATTGACCCACTTTACAATTGTTTTCTACACCTTGTTTCTAGAAGACTGTTTCATATCTGGACAGTCTTCTTTAAGCTCATATTGATATCATCGCACAAATTCCAGGAAACCCATAATTTGATTTCTCAGTCTTTCAGAAATAAGACTATTTCTGATCAGGGAGTATTGCTGCATTTAATCAGTCACATTAGATTAAAACAAAAACAGAATTAAAACCCCAGCAAAATAATGGTCTGTGTTGGCAACCTTTGCATAGCAACAAGAAGTGCAAATGGAGTCCATGGATGGGAGATTGGTTTCCGTGATGGTCTAGACTATGCACACAACTTTCTGTAGGTTCATCTACAGTGAATTTCAAACTGCTGTAACAGTAATAATGACACTTACGTCATGAAATCTCAGATCAAATGAATTATCTCTTCAAATGTCAACGCACATTCTATGATACTCCATATGTGGCTAAAGTAAATCACTGAAAACTTGTCCCAGTTATTTATTGCCTTGTGTGACAGAGAGTAGCAGTAAATGTAGACTGAATTATATGGGTTTTGGATGGAATTTCAGTCAGGTGGTCATCAGAAAAAAATCCACAAGGTTCATGGAAAACCATTAATCATTTGGAGCATATATCACAAAATATGACTTCACTGCAGAGAGTGGAACAGAGAGACAATGATAGACTAATCACCATCTGAAATTAATGACCAATGGCACTTGCTGTTCAAAGGTTCAAGTTCTGTACAAATAGTTGCCTCCCTCATCCATATTTCTCACACTGCATGTGCACAAAAGCAGTGTTATTTGGTCAGTACCTCAGCACTTCCCTGGCTAACTCACTGACCTACTTACTCATTCAATTGATTATAATTTGGATTCATCACAAGTTGTTAAATAGAAACTGGGAGCTGGAGGGTAAACCCCACAGGGAAACAGAAACTGTTGGAGTATTAAAAGATACTGAGAGGGCAGTACTTGTTTCCAGAATAGATGATATACTAAGGTTCCCCAATCTTGAGATGAATGCATTCGAAACATTGCAGAAAAGATTCACGTGAATGGACACAGGGATGAGGAACTTCATTTATGCAGATAGATTGGAAAAGTTTTTCTTTGGAGAAGACTGAGAGAAGATCTAACATAATGAGCCTGAATGGAAATGGTAAGGAAAACATATTCCTGTTAATTTGGAGGATGGCGAACAAGAGAATGCAAATTGAAGGTGATTGGCCTAAAGAACAGTGGTGACACAAGGAAAGCCTTACACATAGGCAGGCATGGTAGCTCAGGGTTAGTATTGCTGCCTCACATCACCAGGGACCCGGGTTCGGTTTCAGCCTCAGGCGACTGTCTGTGTGGAGTTTACACATTCTCCCCGTGTCTGCGTAGGTTTCCTCCGGGTGCTCCGGTTTCCTCCCACAATCTAAACGTGTGCAGGTCAGGTGAATGGCCATATGTTAGGTGCATTAGTCATGGGTAAATATCGGGTCGGGAATGGGTCTGGGTGGGTTACTCTTTGGAAGGTCGATGTGGACTTGTTGGGTCAAAGAGCCTGTTTCCATACTGTAGGGACTCTAATCTAATCTAAAATATAGCAAGTAGTTAGAATCTGGAATGCATTGCCTGAGTCTGTGGTGGAGACGGGTTCATAGAACACAGAAATACAAGTGATGATATGGAGGTATGTGTTCGACGGGGTGAGCAAAGTTTAAAGATCACACAACACCAGGCTATAGTCCAACAGGTTTATTTGGAAGCACTTGTTTTTGGAGCACTGCTCCTTCATTAGGTAGCTGTGCAACAGGACCATAAGACACAGAATTTACAGCAAAAGATTACAGTGCCATGCAACTGAAGCTATATATTGAACAAACCTAGATTGCTGTTAAGTCATTCATCTTTTAGAATGGTTTGTAGGTTTCAATTCATTAATATGTAAATCCCAGAACTTCTTTCAAGTCACATTCTCAAGATAACTTATGGTTGTATAAAAAGAAATGACATCTCAACTCAGACAATGCATTAAAGGTATCCCAATCATGAGCCAGATTGGTTCTATTTCTAAAGTAGGAATTTATAAAATGTTACATGGATTGAATGCTTGCATTGACTGCCTGCAGATTGTGTGCTTTTTGAAAGGAGCAGCACTCTGAAAGCTAGTTTTTCCAAATAAAGCTGCTGGACTATAACCTGGTGTTGCGTGATTTTTAACTCCATAGAAATACAAGCACTCAGTGCTGCAGATTTGGTTTTAACAAAAGAACAAAGGTTATTATCCAAATAAAATTAAGATAAAACAAAATAAACCTAGCTATTTATATATAAGTTGTTTAAAGATATCAAAGAGTGGTAAAATACAATCCCATTCATCCCAAAATGCTCCTTGATTGTGCTCACACCAAAGAGCACAATGGTTTGTGCTCTCGTTCACTTCTACAGAAATGAATGTAATTGGGCTTCAAATCTCCATCTTCAGAATCTTGAAGCCTATCCCTTCATACAGCTGAACTTAACTCTTAGCTTCAGAGTCCTTTTAACCAAACACTTCTGGTCTGGAACTTTCAAACTAAACCCCTTACATTGAGGTAATCTATTTCTTAACAATTCTGAATCATCTTCTCTCATCAGGAGTAACATTCAGACAAAACTTCTACAAAACTGCCAAGCTGTAACTAAAAGAGTTTTCTTCAAGCAACAGATATTGCTCCTAATCAAAGTCTTTTTCAAAAAAATCAATTGCTGACTTTTTAAATTGAAAGCTTGTAGACAGCTGTTTGCTTCATAAAAGCTCGCCCAAAGTAAATAAATTCCTGTTCGCCTCCAAGAACTATCTCCCTCTCTCTCTCTCTCTCTCTCAGGCTGGTTGTGTTTTTTTTAAAATGTCATGCTCTCTATAGAAACACTTACAAGTTAATCATTAAACCTTAACTGACATACAGACCAAAACCCAAATGACACAAGCCCAAATCCCAACTCTAAAGTAAATGATATCACAGAGAAGATAAATCACACACATTGTTATCCTTGTTGGAAAATAATAAATAGTTTTTAGATCCTATAAATTCATTTTATTTTAGATTGTGTAAAGTTCAAGGAATACATTTCATAGAATTGAAAGCTGCTTAAAGTGAAATTACAAAATGGTATGGTGAGTTATTTGAAAGGAGCTCCTTGAAAGTGGTTGGGGAATAATGACTTGGTGTTCTGCTGAGTGAGGATTGGTTGCAGATGCATAAACCTCACGAATCCATAACTCCCTCTGTGTTTGCTGGTCTTGAAAATAAACATCAAAATCTGCATCAACAGTTGGACATAATGGAACAGGACTAGTCAGGAACATCTTTAAGCTTTTCCACATCTAAAGAAGGGTGGAGATTACATTGTGAGCATGTTGATGTCATTTGGGGCACTCAAAAGAATCCATAGCTTCAATTTAGAACTGGCAAGTGCTCCCAACATTGCTTCAGCTGAAGATTAAAAGCTTGACATTGTCCTATTTGTTAATCTGTGCCATATTTGGTGTTTTTTTATTAAATAATAAGCAGTATTTGGAGCATAATTTAGAAGGGATGTATTTCTTTGAATTGCTGCCAACAATTGGGTTGAAATGAATTGAATGACATATGTTGGTAAGTACAGTCACTGGCTTTGGATGCATTATAGCATACCAGACATGGAGAGCTCTATCTTTATTTGGAACAGTAAAATGTGGCCATGTAATTATGATGGAGCATTGCTTTTGCTTCCACACTGATGTATGACAGAAATTGTCACCAAGTTGAACTGGATGGAAGAAAAACACCTTTTTAGTTTTGAGTGTATAGAGTATGAGGGAAGTAGTAGCTTTGGACTTGGGAATTAATGAGCAGATAAAATGAGAAACAACTGGTGAATTGTTCCTGCCAATGGTTGTATTAGACCTTCAGACTATTGGAAAACATTACTTGTAGCCGTTTATGGGGACTGTTAGAGAAAAGTATTTTTTTAACTTGAATGGAATGCAATAATGGTTAGCAACTTTTCATTTCCTAACACATAATTACTGAGCGTCTGCAAGAAATGAAGTAATCTGGAGCTTGTGGGTTTAACGCTTTGCCAGAAGATTTGGTAATAGCATGAATGTTTGTATAATATAGATATGGAAAAGAAGAGTAATGTGCTATGTTATTATGAATGGACCATCTGACCACTAGCCAAATGTCATACAGTGAAGTTTTAACCAATTGTGGATGTATGGTGACTTGGCTCAATTAGTAACACTTGCAGCTTGCAGTCAAACCGTTAGGGTGAAATCCGCTCCAGGATTTGAGCACATATTCGAGAGTGACTTCAATGGTCTGCGACTGCGCACTTCAGGCTGATGGTTTTTCTATCCATCGTATGGACCGTACAGCGGGGAAGGCAAAGGGTGGTGAGGTTTGCTTTTTAGTCAACAACTTGTGGTGCATGGACATTGTAACCCTGGGCAGCCATTGCTCCCCAAACCTTGAGTTCCTCACCGTCAAATGCCACCCCTTCTATCTACCATGGGAATTTACTGCTGCTGTGTACATGCCACCACAAGCAAAGGTTGAGGAAGCTCTGGATGTGCTATAATCCACCACTAACACCCTGGAGACGGAACACCCCGAGGCCTTGCTTCAATCAAGTCAATCTAAGGAAGGTGTTGCCCAGAACATTACCTGCCCCTCCAGTGGCCCGTACATTTTAGACCACTGCTGCACCACTGTGAAGGATGCCTACTGCTCCAAGCACGACCCTCATTTCGGGAACTCTGACCACAATGCCGTACTTCTTCTCCCGGCTTACAGACAAAAGCTCAAGCAGGAGACCCCCTCATGGATACATGTCCAGTGCTGGTCGGTGGAGGCAGAGGATCAACTCCGGTGTTGTCTGGAATCAGCTGATTGGGCCATGTTCAAACAGGCCGCAGGTACCACAGACGTTATCAGCAAGTGTGTGGAAGGCTGCATTCCGAGGAAGTCAACTCGGGTGTTCCACAGCAGGAAACCCTGGATGGATCAGGACATACAGAACCTGCTAAAAACCAGGCGTGAGGCCTTCAGATCAGGAGACCCACTCAAATATAAGGAATCCAAGTAAGACATTCACAGAGTCATTAAGACAGACAAGGACCAATACTGATCCAAACTAGAGACCCAGACAGACACCTGGTGACTATGGCAAGGACTGAATGATATCACAGGTTCTAGAAAGAGACAGTGCAAGATAGCAGGCAACGATGTATTCCTCCCAGATCATCTCAACGCCTTCTATGCTCGCTTTGAGCAGAATTTCGGTGGAGGGGTAACACCTATTCCAACAAGTCCTGACGAACCTATCCCAACAGTCACTACATCAGAGCTCAGATCAGTTTTCCTTCGTGTGAATCCAAGGAAAGTGATGGGACCAGACGGAGTACCAGGCCGTGCACTCAGAGTATGTGCAGATCAACTGGCAGAAGTCTTCTTGGACATCTTCAACCTCTTCCCTGCAGCAGACCCCTGTCCCTGGCTGTTTCAAGAGGGTTAACATCATCCATGTGCCTAACAAGGTTCATGCAGCATGTCTCAGTGACTACCGCCCAGTGGCCCTAACTTCGGTGGTTATGAAGTGTTTTGAAACGCTGGTCATGTCATTAATCAACTCCAGCCTCCCCACTACTCTTGACCCACTCCAATCTGCCTATTGGACAAACATATCCACGTCAGATGCCATATCACTTGCCCTTCACTTCTCCCTAGAACATCTTGGTACCAAGAACAGCTACGTAAGAATCCTACTCATTGACTACTGTTCAGCCTTCAACACTATTATCCCCTCGAGACTGATTACTAAACTTAGTGATCTCGGACTAAGCCCCATTCTCTGCAACAGGATCCTTAGTTTCCTGACCCACAGGCCACAATCAGTGAAGATTGGGGACAATATTTCATCCCCACTAGCACTCAACACTTGAGCCCCCCAGGGCTGCGTACTCAGCCCCCTATTGTACTCACTATATATGACTGCATCGCCAAATACCAGACTAATGCCATTTACAAGTTCACTGATGACCACCATAGTCGGTTGAATTTCAGATGGCAATGAAATAGACTACAGATGGGAGGGGGAGGACCTGGAAAAATGGTGCACTGAGAACAACCTAGCTCTCAATGCCAGCAAAACCAAGGAACTCATTATTGACTTTCGGCGGGATGTTACTCATGCCCCCCCTATACATTAACAGCACAGAGGTGGAATGAGTGGAGAGTGTCAGGCTCCTGGGAGTGGTCATCCACAACAAGCTTTCTTGGACTCTTCATGTGGACGCACTGGTTACAAAGGCCCAACAATGTCTTTTCTTCCTCAGGCAGCTGAGGAAATTTGGGATGATGGCGAATACCCTTGCCAACTTTTATAGGCGCGCCATCGAGAACATTCGGTCTGGATGCATCACTACCTGGTGTGGCAACTGTAACATTCAAGATCGGAGACGGTTACAGAGAGTGGTGAACTCGGCCCGGACAATCACAAAGACCAACCTCCCATCTATAGAATCCATCTACTAGGCCCGCTGTCAAGGAAAGGCCGCCAGTATTCTCAAAGATCCATCCCAACCTGGCAATGTTTTTCTACAACCTCTACCATCGGGGAGAAGGTATAGAAGCCTGAACACACGCACCAGTCTGTTTCAAAACAGTTTCTACCCTACCGTTGTTAGAATACTGAATGGACTCTCAAACTCTTAACATTCGCCTGTACCTGTGTTTTTGTTTTTTACCGCTGTTTACCTATTATTTAGTATCTATGCTCCTTAACTCTGTGATCTGTCTGTATTGCTCGCAAGACAAAGCTTTTCACTGTGTCTCGGTACATGTGTCAATAAATTCAATTCAATTCAATTCAATTCAATTCATCAGTTCAATGATCTGACGTGAAAGGTGGCACCTTTCAGATGAAACTGTTTAAAAGGATGCAGAAGATGCTTGGTAGTCGTCAAAGAAAATCAGCCAGTTGTCTGATCTAGTCAACTTGCTCTTTTTCAGTCAACACACTAAGATCAGATTCACCAGTCATTCATTTCAAAGCTATGAGTGAGATTTTGCTGTGTGAATATACAGAGGAAACTCGATTATCTGAACGATATGGGTAGGCAATGTTTCATTCATTATTTGGTTAATTGATTCAATGCCTCTCCTCTGGGGCTCGGAGTTTTCTGAAGTTTCCCTTTTCCTCGCTCTGCCCGCCTTGCTCCCTTTCTCTGTCTCAGGGTTTGTTTCTGAGCAGAGACACACACTTGTATGTAAGGGACCTGCAGCATTGCTGAAGCCTCCCCTCCCAGCCCCCACAACCACCCTTCCATTCCCTCCCATCAGTTCAATGGGATTGACACAGTGAGCACTTGTTATGTCCACTCCCCCTTCAGGAGAATAGGCAGCAGCACACCGCACGCGAGTCATATTTTGAGTTAAGATGGGTTTTGATCATCTCACACCAGTTTCACACATCTTGCCTTAATATATGGTCAGGATTTTTAGATAAGAATTTGTCTTTTGGTAAAGATCACTTCAGTGAAAGTATTAAAAATTGGATGATGCAAGTTGAATGTTGACAGCCCATGTTCATAACAATATGTTTGATGAATTAATGTAACCTGGACCTTATTTCTTTCATGCAATAAATTGCATATTGTTTTGACAGGGGCCACTTTAAGACTTAATAGTGATAGCTCATGGTTTAAAAAAAAAACGTGTCTCTTAGACCCATGACTCAAAGGGAGGAGGATTGGTAGCAGCATCTCTTTACCCACAAATCATACAATTGCAATCTTTGGGAATGTCTAAAGTGTACCTGTTACAGCAGTATACAATCACTGACAGCAACCTTTGGATTTTCAGGAAGAAAAATCCAAAAAAAACTGCGAATGCTGGAAATCAGAAACCAAAACAAGAATTGCTCGAAAGACTCAGCAGGTCTTTCAGGATCTGTGGAGAGAAATCGGAGTTAACATTCCAGGTCCTGTGAACCCTCATCAGAACTGGTTCTGCTTTGATTCTGGGTTTCCATGTTCTGTGCATGTATACATCCTTGAATTTGTTGTCACTTCCAGTGGAGTAATGACAGCTGAGTTTTGCCATCATTACCATAGCAAGACCAAGGCAGCTAAATTGTGCAAATATTAGTGAATTGTTTTTCGCTATACTTCTATACCTTAATTTGTTATTTCTCAATTTGTTTCCTAAACTTTTTTTTGTCTACAAACTCCTAATGTACCCTAGTGCTTGATCTTCATATGTAAATCCAGATGACAAATGACCACAGGATACCTGACCGCAGAAGATCATAATCGAACCTGATACTCTCTTTAAGCAGGGGTTACTGATAGCAACCTGGGTTTATCCATTCCTAGGCTTCAATCCATTCTGAGGCTATTCTCCAGCAGTCTCATGTCAGCTATATTAGTTTCCTACATCCAAATCAGGAATCAATCTCAGGACTTTTCTAATCTGAATACCACATTCCACAATGAATTCGTGCACTGAATCAAGGGAAAGTCATCTTAATTAGAAATTAGCTCAGGAATCAATTAAATTTTGCCTGAAGGATTTAGTGCATAGAATTGCTTGCAGCTGAGAATGGTCATACAGTGCTGACATGATCCTTGTTTTATTAACAGGAAGTCTATACCTCAGACATTACAAAGTTTTATGCCATCAGACAAGTGAACATGCAGTCTAAAAGGGAAGCACAAGCTTGTTGAACGTTTTAGAATTGACTTGGCAGTCACACAATGAAGTTACTGTTTTAAGCTCGCAATGTGAACCTGGTTCTGCTTTGGGTAGCTCATCAATCAGGCTCAATGCTATGAATTTTATTTTGTTTCTACATGTTTTATGACTCTATTAATAACGGAACGAAAAGTAGTATTCGTCCTCAGATTCCCTTTGATTCTGCAGCACAATTGAATGTCTTGAATGGCATTGACAACAGTGCACAAGGGGGCAATGGGCAAGCTTGAATTGCCCACATGAATACTCACCTGCAGATAGCATAGGTGAAATCCAACTGTCATCCGTTAAAATTAATGCAGAGGAAGTGTTTGTAAGCTTGCACTCAAACCTGTGTTCTGTGCAGTAGCTCCGAATAAATTTTAAAAATATATTTCAGTTTTTTTGTATGAAGTAAAAACTAAACTAGAATAATCCACATTCAAGAAGCCCTAAAAGGTAAATTCCTCAATTCTGTGTTTTAATGGTAAACTGCTAAGACACTAAACGAGTATTTTGCATTAGTATTTACTGTGAAAACAAACATGGAAGATATAGAGTGTAGGGAAATAGATGGTGACATCTTGAAAAATGTCCAGATTACAGAGGAGGAAGTGCTGGATGTCTTGAAACACATAAAAGTGGATAGATCCCCAGGACCCGATCAGGTGTACCCTAGAACTCTGTGGGAAGCTAGAGAAGTGATTGCTGGGCCCCATGCTGAGATATTTGTATCATCGATAGTCACAGCTGAGGTGCCGGAAGACTGGAGGTTGGCTAACTTGGTGCCACTGTTTAAGAAGGGTGGTAAGGACAAGCCAGGGAACGATAGACAGGGAACCTGACGTCGGTGGTGGGCAAGTTGTTGGAGGGAATCCTGAGGGGCAGGATGTACATGTATTTGGAAAGGCAAGGACTGATTAGGGATAGTCAACATGGTTTTGTGTGTGGGAAATCATGTCTCACAAGCTTGATTGAGTTTTTTGAAAAAGTAACAAAGCGGATTGATGAGGGCAGAGCAGTAGATATGATCTATATGGACTTCAGTAAGGCCATGGGAGACTTGTTAACAAGGTTAGATCTCATGGAATACAGGGAGAACTAGTCATTTGGATACAGAACTGGCTCAAAGGTAGAAGGCAGAAGGTGGTGGTGGAGGGTTGTTTTTCAGACTGGAGGCCTGTGACCAGTGGAGTGCCACAAGGATTGGTGCTGTGTCCTCTACTTTTCCTAATTTTTTAGACTAGATTAGATTCCCTACAGTATGGAAACAGGCTCTTCTGCCCAATGAGCCCACACTTACCCTCTGAAGAGTAACCCATCCAGACCCATTCCCCTAACATATATTTACCCCTGACTAATGCACCTAACACCATGGGCAATTTAGCTTGGCCAATTCACATGACCTGCACATCTTTGGATTGTGGGAGGAAACTGGAGCACCCGGAGGAAACCCATGCAGGCATGGGGAGAAGGTGCAAACTCCACACAGACAGTGGCCTGAGGTGGGAATCGAACCCGGGTCCCTGGTACTGTGAGGCAGCAGTCCTAACCACTGAGCCACCATATAAATGATTTAGATGTGAGTATAAGAGGTACGGTTAGTAAGTTTGCAGATGACACCAAAATTGGAGGCGTAGTGGACAGCGAAGAGGGTTACCTCAGATTACAACAGGATCTTGACCAGATGGGCCAATGGGCTGAGAAGTGGCAGATGGAGTTTAATTCAGATAAATATGAGGTGCTGCATTTTGGGAAAGCAAATCTTAGCAGGATTTATACAGTTAATGGTAAGCTCCTAGGGAGTGTTGCTGAACAAAGAGACCTTGGAGTGCAAGTTCATAGCTCCTTGAAAGTGGAGTCGCAGGTAGATAGGATAGTGAAGAAGGCGGTTGATATGCTTTCTTTTATTGGTCAGACTATTGAGTACTGGAGTTGGGAGGTCATGTTACGGCTGTACAGGACATTGGTTCGGCCACTTTTGGAATATTGCGTGTAATTCTGGTCTCCTTCCTATCGGAAAGATGTTGTGAAATTTGAAATAGTTCACAAAAGCTTTACAAGAATGTTGCCAGTGTTGGAGGATTTGAGCTATGGGGAGAGTCTGAACAGGCTGGGGCTGTTTTCCTTGGAACGTCAGAGGCTGAGGGGTGACCTTATAGTGGTTTACAGGGGGATAGATAGGATAAATAGACAAAGTCTTTTTCCTACGGTGGAAAGCTCCAAAATTCCAGGGAAAACAGTCCCAGTCTATTCGGTCTGTCCGGGCAGCTCAAACCATCTAACCCTGGCTACATCCTTGTAAACCTTTTCTGAACCCTTTCAAGTTTCACAACATCTTTTCTATAGCAGGGAGATCCGAATTGCACACAGTATTCCAGAAGTGGCCTAATTAATGTTCTGTATAGCCGCAACATGAACTCCCAACTACTTTACTCAATGCACTGCCTCCTTCATTACCTTAACTACCTGCGACTCCATTTAAATTAGAAAGGATCCCTTTCTCCCATAGCCAAATGAACTTATGTTTTAAAAGGGGATCATTCAACTAAACTCTCTTGAATTAACAAGAAGTCTGAGTTTATTGATTACCAACCACAAAAAGAAATATTAGCTTATCATGCATGCACACCAATAAGAAATAAGAACAATCCAAAAAGATGATAGTTCAAAGAATGATACAGTTTAATCTCTGAATTCTTCTTGAAGAATGGATAGCTGACATTGCAGCTGTCACCATGGGGATTATTGATATCCTTGATAGTAGTAAGGTGAACAGTCAATTTCCCTGCTCTTACATTTGAAGATTGGTGGAGATTCTTTCTGATTTCTTTTATTGAATTCCACCAATTAGAGGATTATTTTGCTGTCCAGTTTCCTTTTTCTTGTCCACTTGGTAACTAGATGCGATCTAACATTCGGGTAAGTCAGTCCCTTTACCTGCAACACATGGGTCATTAGGGGTTAGTTCTTTCACTCGACCTTCACAGTATACTAATGCTCTAATACAAGCTGGTACATATACGAACCATCAGTCTCACTAACGCACGCCATTAACTCCTGTCCTTGTATAAGTGCAAAATGGGCCTGCAGTTTGGGATATAGCCTGCAGATGGTGGCCTGCTGGACAGTAGGAGTCATCAACACCTTATTATCTTTGTGGTCGCAAGACATCACAGTCTAGTCCAATCTGTTTGATTTGCCTCTTCCCACTTTGAAGAGCCTTTGTTAAAATTTCCTTCACATCTATTGGTATGATATTCCATGTGTCTTCCTCTGCAGAAAGGCATTTAATAGAGATCAATAGCTATTTTTGGACATGGCCCATTAAAAAAAATGGGTGAAATTGCAAGTTAAAAATGCCCTTTGTAGTTAGGGATTCTGACTCATTGTCATGACCAAGTGTAAGCTCCTAGACTTCAGTCTCATTCCCTCTAGTCTTGCCACTGTTGTGTTGAGGTCAAGGATAAAGTGACATTATGCAAGTCTGCTTCCAGCTCTGGCTGGTCTGCTGGATATGGTTCTCTGGGACTTTTGCCAGTCTTTCAATGGAAAAGGCCACATGTGAGGACAAGGGAGAGATTGTAGCACTCGTGGTCTGGATGGACTTCTCCACTGTCTGACCCAGGGGGTGAGTACCATCTCCTTCAGATTATGGAAGCTCTCCAGCTGCTTTGGTCTCACAGACAGTTAGCCTGTCACACACCTCAAAGTGAGCAAATAAGGGTGACAAACCTAGAGCATGGATCAGTACTTGGAACTATAATGTTATGGCCATTATGAAGACTTGGATATCACAGGGGTAGGAATGGTTGTTGGATGTTCCAGGTTTAGATGTTTCAAAAAGAATAGTGGATTGTGGGGTGGGGGGGGGGTAATATAAAAGAGGTGGGGGAGTGGCATTGCTAAACAGGGATAGTATTATAGCTGCAGAAAGGGAGGTCATCGAGGAGGGTTTGTCTACAGAGTTAGGATGGGTGGAGGTCAGAAACAGGAAAGAGCAGCCACTTTATTGGGAGTTTTCTACAGACTCTTCCATTGTAACAGAGACACGGATGAGCAGATTGGGAGTCAGGTTTTGGAAAGATGCAGAAGTAACAGGATTGTTGTCATGGGTGACTTTAACTTCCCCAAAATTGATTGGACTCTTAGTGGCTCAAATAGTTTGTATGGAGCAGTTTTTGTCAGGTGTGTCCAGGAGGGGTTCCTGACTCAGCATGTAAATAACGTGACCGGGGGGAGACCATATTGGATTTGGTGCTTGGCAACGAACCATGCCAGGTGTCAGATCTCTCAGCAGGAGAGCATTTTGGTGTTAGTGATCACAGGTCCCTGATCTTTACTATGCACGGGGAAAGGGATAAGAGCAGATGGTATGGGAAAGTATTTAACTGAAAGAGGGGGAACTACAATGCTATTAGGAAGAAACTGTGGAGCCTAACTTGGGAACAGATGTTGTCAGGGAAATGCACGGCAGAAATGTGGAGGTTGCCTAGGAAGCACTTATTGATAGTACTGGACAGGTTTGTCCCACTGAAGCAAGGGAGAGAAGATAGGTTGAAAGAGCATTAGGTGACCAGGGATGTGGAACATTTAGTCAAGAGGAAGAAGGAAGCTTAATTAAGGTTGAGGAGGCAAGGATCTGACAGGGCTCGAGAAGGTTACAAGGTAGCCGGGAAGGAACTGAAGAATGGACTTAGGAGAGCAAGAAGGGGCCATAAAAAGGCTTTAGCGGGTAGGATTAAGGAAAACCCGAAGGCATTGTAAACTTCTGTGAGGAACAAGAGGATGGCCAGAGTGAGGGTAGGGCCGATCAGGGATGGTGGAGGGAACTTGTGCCTGGAGTCTGAGGAGGTAGGAGAGGTCCTTAATGAATACTTTGCTTCAGCATTCACTACTGAGAGGTACCTTGACGTTTCTAAAGACAGCATTAAACAGTTGATGTTAGGAAGGAAAATGTGCTGAAAACTTTGAAAAACATAAGGATAGATAAATCCCCTGGGCTAGAAGGGATATACCCAAGGTTACTACAGGAAGTGAGGGAAGAGATTGCTGCGCCTTTGGTGATGATCTTTGTGTCCTCACTGTCCACTGGAGTAGGGCCAGATGATTGAAGGGTTGCAAATGTTATTCCCTTGTTCAAGAAAGGAAATAGGGATATTCCTGGGAATTACAGACCAGTCAGTCTGACGTCAGTGGTGGCCAAAGTATTGGGGAGGATTCTGAGAGACAGGATTTATGATTACTCAGAAAACAATAGTTTGATGAGAGATAGTCAGCATGGCTTTGTGAGGAGCAGGTCACAAAACCTATTGAATTCTTTGAGGATGTGACAAAACACATTGATGATGGTAGTGCAGTGGATGTGGTGGATGTAGATTTTAGCAAGGTGTTTGATAAGGTTCCCCATGATAGGTTCAGAAAGTAAGGAGCTGAAAATGTGTTGCTGGAAAAGCGCAGAAGGTCAGGCAGCATCCAAGGAACAGGAGAATCGACGTTTCGGGCAGAAGCCCTTCTTCAGGATTCCTGAAGAAGGGCTTATGCCCGAAATGTCAATTCTCCTGTTCCTTGGATGCTGCCTGACCTTCTGCGCTTTTCCAGCAACACATTTTCAGCTCTGATCTCCAGCATCTGCAGCCCTCACTTTCTCTCAGAAAGTAAGGAGGCATGTCATATGGAGAAATCTGGCTGTCTGGATACAGAATTGGCTGGCCCATAGAAGACAGAATGTGGTGGTAGATGGAAAATTTTCAGCCTGGAGCTAGATGACCAGTGGTGTTCTGCAGGGATCAGTTCTGGGACTTCAGCTCTTTGTGATTTTTTTTAAATGACTTGGATGAGGAAGTGGAAGGGTGGATTTGTAATTTTGCCGAATACACAAAGGTTGGTGGAGCTGTGCATAGTGTTGTAAGTTGCAATGGGACATTGACAGGATGCAGAACTGGATGATAAATGGCAGATGGACTTCAAGCTGGAAAAGTGTGAAATGATTCATTTTGGAAGATTGAATTTGAATGCAGAATTAAGGATTAAAGGCCGGATTCTTGGCAGTATGGAGGAACAGAGGGATCTTGTAGTTCACATCCATAGATCCCTCAAAGTTGCTACCCAAGCTGATAGGGTTGTTAAGAAGGCTTGTGGTGTGTTGGCTTTCATTAGTAGGGGGATTGATTTTAAGAGCCGCGAGGTGATGCTGCAGCTCTATAGAGTCCTGGTTAGACCACAACATGCTGCCTGGCCTGAAGGGCATGTTTTATGAAGAATGATTGAGGGAGCTAGGGCTTTTCTCATTGGAGCGAAGATAGATGAGAGATGACTTGATAGAGTTGTACTAGATGATGAGAGGCATAGATAGAGTGGATAGCCAGAGACCTTTTTACCGTGGCGGAAATGTCTATCACAAGGAGGCATAATTTTAAGGTAATTGGTGGAAGGTTTAGGAGAGATGTCAGACGTAGGTTCTTTATGCAGAGAGTGGTGGGTGCATGGAATGCACTGCCAGTGGTGGTAGTAGAGTTAAGTACATTAAGGACATGTAAGCAACGCTTGGTAAGGCACATGGAAGTTAGTACACAATGAAGGGTATGTAGGTTACGAGGGCCGAAGGGTCTGTACTGTACCGTTCTGTGTTCTATGTTCTTTGTCAGTCTTCTTGACTGTCGCAAACTCTGACAGTTGGTGTGCCTCATGGATGCTGCCTATCCCAGGCTGTGGCCCTGAATTTAATTGCGAATTCTTACTTGCTGAGGAGGTGATGTCTGCGCTGGTGAAAGGGTCAGGCAAACAAGGTGATGCTGAAGTCTGTGCAGCTTTCTCCTACTCCTTAGATGTCGATGAGGGCCCTTCAGAGATGCTAACGCTCTAATCCAGGCTGGTGCTGTTGTCTTGTTCCTTCTGAAACAAGTTAGACATTTCTAACCAAAATATTCTGAAAGAATTTGCCCAGGTGACCCACAATCCTGAAGTGGTCAAATCAATAGGAACACAAGCTGGTACCAATGCAAAACAGACCCAATTTTATTAGGAACCAAATTACAATAATCTTCAAAACTAAACATACTATCTCCAATCCCATTTGTTCCCTTAAGGTTGAAATACTCCCCAAGTCTCTTGTAGAATCACGCAGTTGCTCTCTCTCGCTCAGTCGCTGGGTCAGCGAAGCTCTTTCTTCTCTCTCTCACTGTCACTTTATCACTCTCACTCTCACTTTCTCTCACTGTCACTGTTACTCTCACTGTCACTCTCTAATCCTCACTGT
>NC_057732.1:12544134-12582920 GCF_004010195.1 Chiloscyllium plagiosum
CTCTCACTCTCTCTCACTGTCACTGTCACTCTCTCTCTCTCACTCTCATTCTCTCTCACTGTCTCTCTCTCTCGCTCTCACTCTCACTCTCTCAATCTCACTCCCTCACTCTCACTCTCACTCACTCTCTCTCTCACTCTCACTCTCTCTCTCACTCACTCACACACATTCTGTGGATGGTCAAATGGTGGCAAATCTCCTCGGAAAGCCTCAGAAGATTCCAAAAGCAGTCTGCGTGTGAACCCTGTTTTTACACTTTTTAGATGGTTTTCTGGAACTTTCTGTTGTTCTGGTCAACCGGGGAGATGCACTTAACAGTTTGAATCAGGGTCAATCATTTGGATTAAAGCGACATTTTTTCCTTTGCATAGCAGGACACGTTGCCTTTCTGTCCAGTGCCCTCCTTTGTTTAGTGAATAAGTTGTTGGGTGTATGTCTGACCAGCGTAACTGTTGCATTTCACATTATGCTAATATCATTAGCACTTGGTTGCTGTGTTTGCACTGTGTCTGGTATGTGCGCTTGCGATTTCAGAGTTTCACTTGGCCAATGTACCCAGCATCCCTTGCTGCTTGGTGACGTTAGTGATCTACCTGTGTTTTAGCAGCCAAAGGTTGCTACTGTGTACGCAAGTACCATCAGTCTCACTAGAACACTCCTGTACAGTTGCCCTCTGCTCCAGTGAGTGAAGTGTAAACTCAACTCCTCTCTCATCATTGTAGACAGAAACCCCTACAACCGCGGCATATCACATCAATGCCAATAGTTTTGCACTTGGTTGCTGTGTTTGCACTGTGTCTGGTATGTGCGTTTGCGATTTGAGTGAGTGAAGTGTAAACTCAACTCCTCTCTCATCATTGTAGACAGAAACCCCTACAACCGCGGCATATCACATCTATGCCAATAGTTTTGGAGATACCTGAATACCGTCCCTCATGCCCACCTGGAGCTACTCTCATGCCCATGGATGAGGTGTTTCAACCTCCTGCAGCTGAACCCTGACCACATGACTGGTCATCCTGATAGCCCATTATCTCCAGACCTTCCTCAGCATGACCATATTGGGACTCTGTTGTTAGTTCATCTCCATTCTCCGGTGTTCCCGCTCCTCCTGCAGGAACACAAAAGTAATGTCGGTGACCACACCAGTGCAAACTACTGATGCCCTAGTGGCCTTGGGCCATACTGGAACCATATAGTGAGGGTCAATGGTGCCGGGCTTGCATCTGTTAGTTGAATCTCAGCCACAATGAAGAGAGGCCTAGACAGAAAATGTTCTCAATTTTATGTGGATCCAGTGTGTGCAGCTGTAAAATGGTTTGCAAAAGAAGCAAATGAGAAAATCTTTTTTGCACCGCAAATAGTTAAGGTACAAATGCATTGCCTGGAAGTGTGGTGGAGACAAGTTTAATTGAGGTAGTTCATGGTTATTTGATTACAAATATTGTGCAGGATCATGGGGAAATGGCAGGAGATTTGCACTTAGTTAAAATGCTCAGAGAGCTAGTGCAGATACAGTGGGCCAAATAGTCACTGTCTTCACCCGAACAATCCTGAGATTTTTTATTTCTTTTCGCAGGATATAGTGGCCTTGTCCCTTTGCCGCTGAAATGGTGGCCTCTTCCTCCCAGCAGCCACACTCTCACTGATTGCTGAAGGGGCAGAACTGTGGAGTGCTCAGCTTTGTGAAATGGGAAGACCCATTTGCAGCACCCCAGCCAGATTGCCCAGATGGATCCCTGACTGCTGACCTGCTCTGTGGCCTTCTTAGTAGGTGGGAAGGTCTTCTCCCAGGAGGCCACGAGGTAAGAATCTTGTTCAAGTAATCAGGAGGAGAAGATGCAGGGAGCCATTCCTGAACCATGGGGTCATCTAGGATCCTCCTTCTGTCATGTTGTCAAGTGGGTTTCCTCCATTGATGCTGCAGGCTTCAGGCATCAGAGGATGGTTGTTCGGATGAATAATGCAGCAAAGGATGATTGCACCAGTGTTCGGGGGCTGTCAGTTGGTTGAACATGACACCAGGACTTCCTTCCAGATGAAGACGAGACCCCAACCTTAATGGCTACATCGAAGGCTGAATGGTTAGTTCTCTTGTCTCCCAGTCATTCATGGGCTTCTGTCATATAATCTCCTCAGGAATGGGAATTAGAGCAGGCTAACTGTTGCTAATGGCTTCAAATACTTCCCTTTCCAGTCAGGTGCTGTAACATTTGAGCTACTGTGTGCAGTTCTAGGCACTCCATTGTAGGAAGGATGTTAGAATCATATACAAACTGCAGCAGACAATCATTAGAAATAGGCTAGGTTTGAAAATCCATCATTATGGAGTAAAGCTTGAAAAATTGGGACTGTTTTCATTGGAGCACAAAAGTTCAAAGGAGAAGCTAATCAAAGTTTTCAAAATTGTGAAGGGATTTGAAGGTTGATTTGGGAAAGTTATTATATCATAGAATGCTTTAGAAAAGTTGAGGTTGTAATATAATTTTAAAAAGGACTGAGCAATTATTTTAAAAACCTATGAGAAATTGAGCAAGGAAATGGGATAAGAGTGCATTGCTCAAGTTGAAAAGTAAGTGACGAGCCATGTTATAATTTCTACATCGTATCTCTCCAAGACATTGGTGAGGTCACAGATAAGGGACTGAAAGTAGCTTGAAACCCATTCTTGAGTGGACAATAGAACAGTTGGAAAGGTGCACTGGTGATTCAATAGGATAATATGATGAATGAGAGTCTAATGGTCAGAAACTTGAAAGGTAAGTACTACATTCAATGGAGTAGATGGTAAAGAGCCAAATGAATTGTGCAATCGTTTGAAGGGGCTTGAGAAGATGATGAAAGATAATTCCCTTTGGTTGCTGAATCGGGAAGACAAGCAATTATAATTAATACCTGGAAGATAAAGGGACTGGTGGAAAAATTGTTCTTCGCATAATGCATGAAGTACATTGGCAGTTGTGACTACTGATGTAAAATCATTCACAATATCTAAGGAGAAATTAGGTGTGTACTTTAACATGAAACATCTTTCAAGATATCAGAGAGGAGCAGGTTTTGAAAGGAGAAGTCTAATTTAGAGCTGACTTAAAGCCTGAAGTGACCCTGTTCATGCTGCAGTTTCTCTGCTTCCAGTCCCCACACACTCCTCCAAAACCTGGAGAAGAATGACCTGTACTCAATGACACGTATTCAGTAACTTGGCTGGATGGAATATGATAGGTATATTACAACCACTGGTTTGTTTTCAAAATAAGCAGAGCTTTTTATTTGCAACATAAATGTATGACATTTCGATGCATGTTTTTATATTTACCAAGGAGAGTGAAACTCGTGCTGAAGAATGGGATACTTTCCATTTGGCCATGAGCTCTCAGAATCCAGCATTCACTGTCAGATACAGGAACAGAGAGATTAATTTTCATGATAATATCGTATGACTCCGATTACCCTGCTGAAGTTTGGCATTGACAGAAGCCTGAAAGCAGATTTCAAGCCCACAGGTTGTGTGTTACTTAATAGAGAGAAAACTAAAATGATTAAAGTTAAATCAAACCCTATGAAAAGAATATATATAGGAACAGGAGTACACCATTCAGCCGAGGTTAGACTAGACTAGGTTAAACGGGTTAGGCCTGTATCCTGTGGAGTTTAGAAGAATCAGAGGGACTTAGTTCACAACTCCTCAGATACTGAAGCAGTCCATGTACAAATGCAATAAGATCTGGACAATATCCAGGCTTGGGCTGACAAGTGGCAAGTAACATTTTCGCCCCACTAATGCCAGGCAATGACCATCACAAATAAGAGTTGAGAGTGTGGTGCTGGAAAAGCACATCAGGTCAGGCAGTACCAAGGAGCAGGAGAATCAACGTTTTGGGCAAAGGCCCTTCATCAGGAAGCCCTCGACTCTAATTTCTAGCATCTGTAGTCTTCACTTTCGCCCATCACAAATAAGAGATAATCTAACCACCGGCCCTTGACATTCAATGGTGTTACCATCACTTTATTTAAAAATAAAAATAAAGGTTCACATGTTTAATATGGAGATGAGGAAATATGTTGCTTCTCGGAGGGTTGAGAGTCTTTGGAATTCTCTTCCTCAACAAACAGTGATTGTGGAATCTTTAAGTTTTTTGTAGACGGAGGTAGATGGATACTTGATAACCAGGGGGATGAAAGATTATTGGGGCTATGCACAAATGTAGAGTTGAGGTTGAAATCAGATCAGCCACAAATGGCTGAGATGATTTGAAGGATCAAGTTCTTTGGTCGTATGTTAGTAGCCTGTTGAGCCTGCCCCAGCATTCAATATGATCATGGCTGATCAAACACTCAATGCCTTTTATCCATCCCACCCCTATAACTCTGTATGTCATTGGTAAACTGAATCTATTAATCTTTACCTTAAACAGAATCAAAAGTTGAGTTGCCGCAGCCTTCTTTGGGAGAGAATTCAAAATGTTTACAACCCACTTGAGGACTCCATGTGTAGTGTAACCGAACTCCAATATAATTGAAGCAAGACTTTAATACTCTTGTACTCAAATCATCTTTCATGCAGAACATGCACATTGGCCTTCAGTGACTTACTCACAAGGACATCTAAGTTTCTTTGTACATCTACACTTTCCAACCTCTGGAGAAATACACTGCACATCTGTTTCTCCAACAAAATAGATAACCTCACATTTTACCATATTCACAGAACAATTCGATTATCTGAACGAGGGGGGCAGGGAGTCCTTTGTTCGGATAACTGATTGTTCGGATAAGTGATCTGATCGGAAACAAAGGAAGCTGTACTGAACATAATTACATGAAAAAGCATGTTTACAGAGCTTTTATTTCATTCAATTGATAAAATGTGTACAAACCTTGCTTAAAAATTCATGATATTTTGCAAATCAAATCACTTTTTGGCTAGAGTTTGACTGAAGTCTGTGAAAGTTTTCGCTGACATTTTCCTCAATTTTTTCCCGGTCCTCATAGCCGGCATTTTTCTGTTTGTTGTTGTCCCACTGTCCAGACTAACCAAGTGTTGTCCCTCTCTCCTCAGTCACCATCGAGCCCTTAGAGAGAGTTGCAAAATACAGGGGAGCATGAGGTTGAAGGAAGATCTATGTTAGTTTAATATTTCCTTTATATGGAACAAAAACATAAATTGCTGGTGAAACTCAGCAGGCCTATGGCAGCATCTGTGGAAAGAAAGCTAATGTTAATGTTTTGGACCCAGTGACCCTTCTGCAGAGCTGATTGTAGCTAAAGAAAGGTAGTACTTATGCTAAGATCAGGGGAGGGAGGGGAAGGGAGTGAACAAAAGGTGGAGATGGAACCCAGAGAAAGGGAACAGCAGTTGGGCAGACAAATAGATTGGTCATTGTGAGATGAAGGGAAAGGATAGATGCTAATGGGAACTATCTGTGGGTAAAGATGGGTTGGATGTGAAAGCAGCCCATGTGATGACAGGGCTTGGGGTTTAGGGTGTAGGATTGCTTGCTGAACTGTAGGTTTGATATCCAGACGTTTCATTACCTGGCTAGGTAACATCATCAGTTACGCCCTCCAAGTGAAGCGAAGCTGTTGTCTCTTGCTTTCTATTTATATGTTTGTCCTGGATGGGGTTCCAGGGGTTTGTGGTGATGTCATTTCCTGTTCGTTTTCTGAGGGGTTGATAGATGGTATCTAGATCTATGTGTTTGTTTATGGCGTTGTGGTTGGAGTGCCAGGCCTCTAGGCATGTCTTTGCTTAGCCTGTCCCAGGATAGATGTGTTGTTCCAGTCGAAATGGTGGTTTTCTTTCATCCATGTGTAGGGCTCCAAGGGAGAGAGGGTCGTGTCTTTTTGTGGCTAGCTGGTGTTCGTGTATCCTGGTGGCTAGATGTCTACAAATTTCCATGCAAGGACTGCCAGAAACACTATGTAGGGCAAACAGGAAGAAAGTTAGCCACCAGGATACACAAACACCAGCTAGCCACAAAAAGACACGACCCTCTCTCTCTCGTAGCCCTACACACGGAGGAAAGGAAACCACCATTTCGACTGGGACAACTCATCTATCCTGGAACAGGCTAAGCAAAGACATGCCAGAGAATTCCTAGAGGCCTGGCACTCCAACCACAACGACATAAACAACCACATAGATCTAAATGCCATCTATCAACCCCTCAGAAAACGAACAGGAAGTGACATCACCACAAACCCCAGGAATCTCATCCAGGACAAACATAAATAGAAAGCAGGAGATAAGCTTCGCTTCACTTGGAGGTTACCTCTGATGATGTTACCTAGCCAGGTAATGAAACATCTGGATATCAAACCTACAGCTCAGTGAGCAAACCTACACCCTAAACCTCAACCTGAGCTACAAACCTTGCAGGGCTTGGGGTGTTGAGGTGGATAAAGGACATGGAAGGAGATGCCTAGGCCTTAATGTTATTGAAACCGATATTGAATCTGAAGGCTACAGGATCTCGAAGCGGCAAAAGAAATGTTGCTCTCCCCAACTTGCACGGAGTCTTAATGGAGCACTGCTGCAGGCCAGAGACAGAAATATTGGTCTGGGAATGTGGTGGTGTGTTGAAGTGGTGGGCAACTAGAAGCTCAGGATCATTTTTGCAGACAGAACGCAGGTATTCTACAAAGTGGTCATCCAGTCTATGTTTCATCTCCCCACCATGGAAGAGGCCACATTGTGAGCAATGAACACAGTTGACCACAGTGAGTGAAATGCAGATTAATCTCTGCTTCACTTGGAAGGCTTTTCTGGAGACTTGTACAGTGGGGAGGAAGGAAGTAAACAGGTAATGTTGCACTCTCTGTGATTGCATGGGAAGGTGCCATAGGAGTGTGCAAAGGTGTTGGGACTGGAGGAGGAACGTAGAGAAAGGTTGCTGTGGAAGGCTGACAAAGGAGGGTGGTGGTGGTGGAATATGTGTCTAGTGGTGGCATTCTGCTGGAGGTGGCAAAAATGGCAACGCATCATAATTTGGAGATGGATGCGGTTTGAGCAGAAAGTGAGGATTGGGGGACCCTATTGGTATTGTGGAAGGGAACAGAAGGGGTGAGGGCAGAAGTGCTGGAGATGGCTGAGGGCTCTGACATCCAACCTGGTGGGGACTCCTTGGTTAGGGAAATAGGCAGACATTTTAGAGGCTGCACCTATCCATGAGCTCACCCCAAAAATCCAATGTGGCCAAATTTGACAGCCGACACAACATACATAATTGAATAAGTAAAGGTCAGTTGTGTTTGTTAAGAGGTCACGTTTTCCCAAAACTGCTCTGGCCACACCATCAAATGTTTGGTGTGTACAGCCAATTCTTTATTTTTAAAATAATTTTGAACAGTGGGAAGAAAGGACATGTTAAATTTGGAAGATGCCTTTGCCCATTGGCAGGACCCCTTCATGGATAAGTACACCCCTTATTTCTACCCATACGGCCCTTAAAAGAGAGCTTCCACCCTTGTTGCATTAACTCCTCCATTTAGGACAAAAGATCATTACCCAATGCCACTTCCCCCTACCCCCAACCTTCAATGTATATGTTGTCCATCAACCATCCATTCCCAACACTGCACTATAAACTCCTGTTCTAAGTCCCAATAGAATTGGAAAATTCTGGAAATAGACAGCATAAGAATCAGGTCGAGAGTGTGGTGTTGGAAAAGCACAGCAGGTCAGGCAGCATCCGAGGAGGAGGAGGAGAATCAACATTTCAGGCATAAGCCCTTCATAAATGTCCTTATGTGTGAAACGTCAACGCTGCCTGACCTGCTGTGCTTTTCCAGCACCACACTCTCCATTCTCTGATCTGCAGCATCTGCAGTTCTCACTTTCTCCATCATAAGAATCAGTAACTGGAATAAAGAAGTACAAGTTATAAATACATTCGCTTTGTACCTGGAATCAGACTGATTTGCAATGTGACCTGTACTTACTACACTATGTGCTACCTTTACTTTGTATTTTTAGCATTTGTAATTCTTTCTATTTTTAGTTGAATAGTATGTAATTCTTTTACTCCTCTTCCAATCTCCATTAGTTTCTTTACTACATAAATTATACTTTTCACCATGATTTTCAGGGATGTTTAGTAATAAATTCCTTTTTTGTAATCATTATGAATGTCTGCTCCATATGTTTATGAGTAGGTAAACTCATCGTCTCTCATTTTTGTCTCTATAATTTCACATAGAAAATATCTATATCCAGGCAACCCTTTGGTAAATGATTTTATACTGTATGCAGTAATAGTGTTCTTGCAGCAAGCAATGAAACAATCTGTATCCTATTACCAATGCACTTTTATTTAAACTCATACCATAATTGTTAATTAGTTCCATTGAAATATATAGTAATTACCTCCCAATTGGATCAAGTCCCAAGTGAGTAAACTGGAACTCCCTTCCTAATAGCACTGTGAGTGTACCTACCTCCCATGAGGTGTAGTTATTGAAGAGGAATGGGTTGAGGAGTAGCAGATGAAGTTTAACTTAGATAAATGTAAGGTGCCGCATATTGGAAAGGCAAATCGGGGCAGGACTTAATAGTAAGATCCTGGGGAGTGTTGCTGAAAAAAGAGACCTTGGAGTGCAGGTTCATTGTTCCTTGAAAGTGGAGCTACAGATAGATAAACCCCCACCCCAGACAGACACACACACACAGACAAAGACCCACATGCACACATATTTTTGTGTGGTGAATTTGTACTTGCAGAGTTACATTGCTCAAAAACTGCATACATTCATGTAGAACTCTGAGCTCAAAAACTGCATGAATTTATGTAAAACTCTGTTATCTCACTTTTTAGATTAGAATCAATCTAAACATCAGGTCATAGACAGAGAACACAGGGGCTAACACCTTCAACATATTGTCTAGCTATCACCATTGTTGACAGCTAACATGAGAATGCAACTTAAAAAAAAAGTTTTGTGATTTACTCATGAACGAAGTGAAACTATCACTGTATTCTAACAGATGAAAGGCTTAACAGACAATCAATTTTCCAATGTATAATTTCAGTTACATCACACTACAAATTTTTGCTATAAATTCTGTGTTACGATCGAGCCCTCCACTATCACCTGATGAAGGAGCATCGCTCTGAAAGTTAGTGTGCTTCCAATTAAACCTGTTGGACTATAACCTGGTGTTGTGTGATTTTTAAATTAGTTATAGAGTTAGACATATTAAATGATAGTGTTAGAATATCTTTATAATCTACAAATACAGGCCAAATTTCCTTTGTTGTCAGTGATACAATGATCAAAAAATGACAACATGTGCTCTGAATTATAAATAAATCAGAAACCAGTTTGCTCTCAGGGTACAGATGTGATAAGAAGGAATTTGATTCATTTTGAACAAAGTGGTCACATCTCAAAATTATTGTGTTGCATTTTTCCATGGAGATGAGAGAGAGAAAGGACCTTGGCTCCATGTTTTCTGGCTGTAACAATACTCCAAGGAATTCTTCAACAAAATGAATTTGTCACCTTTGATCAATGTGCGTCATTACAGGCTGGAGGAATGTACGCATCCAGTTCGACATTGTTTGCTTCATCTTAATTGTATCTTCCCAAGGTCAGTGAGGTGTCAAATGAGGGTACAAGGAAATTGAAAATCAATGTAAGAATTGTGGTTATGCATGCCTACTGTACAGCAAAATAGTAAGTGAAATATGCAATTTCTAGTTTTCTTTCTCATCCAAGAGCATTCTCTTGAGATTTCAAGCTTTCTGACAAGATCACGTATCGTCACCAAACAATCAGCAGTTGGATTTTGATTTTTGACTGAGACTGACATAGAGCTTTACTCTGCAACAACCATGCAAGGAGGAGGGTTTGATCCTGAATGGTAGTTACCCAAAACTGGAAAGTTGTTTCTTCTCCATGCACAGACATTTCTCATGTTACGTTTAAGGGAGACAATACAGTGTAGGTAAATTGAAGCTGTTTCCACTGGTTGGTTAATCATTAACCAAAGATTGTGTTAAATTCCCAAAAAAACCAAATGGTGAGGTGATGAGAATTACTTTTTAAACAGGAATTTCAGAAGGCAGTAGAAACATAGAAAGATTGGAACCGAAGAAGGCCACTTGGCCTATCGTGTCCATGTCAGGCAAGAAAGCATTCTCCAGCTTACCCTCCAGATCTAGATCTGTAGCCCTGGCTTATCATGTGTATTTCCAAGTGTTGAAAGCAAGATGGATGACCTCAAAGCTAGACTCACTTCCCAAAGGGAATTGAGAGACTGCTGTGTTCTCTGTTTTACAGAGACATGGCTTATTCCTGCTACACTCAACTCTGCCTTACAACCTGAGGGTTTCTCAATTCACTGAATGGACTGTTCAGTGTCCTCGGGGAAGGCAAGGGGCAGTGGGGTCTGCCTCCTGATCAAAAGCTCCTGGTGCTCAGGTATGGTGATTCTGGTGAGTTGCTGCTCCCCAGACCTAGGATGTCTGACAGTGAAGTGTTGTCCTTACTACCTGCTGTGTGAGTTCACCTCCACTATCCACATTCCATGCAGAAATGAACAGTCCACAGGATGAAATAGATAAAGCTACAGACAGTCTTGAGATGGAATGCCCCGAGACCTTGTCCATTGTAGCCGGTGACTTCAATCAGCCCAACCTCAAGAATGTGCCAATAAAATACCATCAACACATCTCCTGTCCCACCAGAGGTCCAAACGTCCTTGACCATTGCTCTACAGCCATCAAAGTTGCCTACCAATCCATTTCCCATCCTCATTTTGGAAAATCCGATCACAATGCTGTGCTTCTCCTCCTGGCTTACAAGCAGAAACTGAAGCATGAGGACCCAGCATAGAAGGTAGTGCAGTGTCGGTCTGAGGTAATGGGGGAAGGGCTTTTATGGGCTTGCTTAGAGTCGGTGAACCTGTCCATATTCAAGAACTTAGTGGCCAACCTAAACAAGTTTGCCACTGCCATTATAGACTTCATAACTAAGTGTGTAGAAGATTGCGTGTCAAAGAAGTTAATCCGAATGCTCCTCAACCGGAAACCATGGACGATTTGGGAGATCACTCCCTACGAAAGTTCAGGTGTGAGGCATTTAAGTCGGGTGATTCTGACCTTTACAGGAAATTCAGGTACGACCTTTGCAAGGCCATCAGATATGCCAGGAGCCAATACCAAACTCAGCTTGTGACCCAGACCAAGTACACAGACACCCGTTGCTTGTGACAAGGCATGCCCCACAAAGCCAAGTCGAACAGAATCATGGGCAACAGTACATCCCTACCTGATGAGCTCAATACATTCAATGCTTGCTTTGAACAGGAGGTTGGTGAAACGATGGCACCTATCCCAACAGTCTCAAATGCATTTGTACCCACAGTCAATGCTGCAGACATTAGTTTGGCCTTTTTGAGAGTGAACCCATGGAAAGCGACTTAATCGGATGGAGTCCTTGGCTCTGCACTTAGATCCCAGTGTGGACCAGCTGGTGGGAGTATTTGCTGACCTCATTAACCTCCCCTTACTACAATCTGAAGTTCCTACCCACTTCAGGAATGCCACCATCATCCCGGTGCCAAAGTAATATCATGTCTCAATGACTACTGCCCCATGGCTCTGACCTCCATAATTGTGAAGTCCATGCTTTGAGAAGTTAGTCATGGCTCACATCAACTCCAACCTACCAGAATTTGCTCTGAGCCTTTGTAATTTGCCTAATCTTACAATAGGTCCCTGGCTCTAAGCTCATCCCTGGAACATCTATATGACAAGGATGCCTACATCAAGCTTCCACTTATTGAACCCTGCTCTGCTTTCAGCACCATAATTTCAACCAAACTCATCTCCAACTCAAAGACCTAGGTCTCAGCCTCCCCCTCTGTAACTAGATCCTCTACTTCCTGGCCCACAGACTGCAATCAGTAAGAATAGACGACAACACCTTCTCCACGATAAACCTTAACAACAAGGTTGTGTACTCAGGCCCGTACTGCATTCACGACTGTGTGACCAAATAATGCCCCAACTCCGTTTACAAATTTGCTGATGACACCACCGCTGTAAGTTGGATCTCAAACAATGATGAGACAGATTATAGGAAAGAGATTGAGTGCATAGCAGCATGGCCTGATCTCTCCATCAAGGTCAACAAAACAAAAGAGTTGGCAGTGCGGGAGACCACGGGGGCTTTCATGCTTGCTAATCAATATTCTGTTTTGGAAATTGATGAGGGCAATGGTATCCCAGAGGATGTAGCCAGAGCCAAGCATGTGGAACCACAGGCAATTCATGAGGACATGGGAGAAGGAAAAAGAATGGAAGAACAATATTTATAGGGATTCTATAGTCAGGACATTAGACAGGCATTTTGGTGACAGTAAACAGATCGGTTGTGGGACCTATTCAAGCTAGACAAGTTGTACCTGAATGGGAATCAGACTGTATCCTTGCAGGGATATTTGCTCTTGCTGGTGGGGTGGGTTTAAGCTAGCTTGTTAGGAGAATGGACACCTGAGGGGTGACACAAATTGAAAGGAACTTGCCAACAGGAAGTTGAAGAGGTGTTAGGGAGACTAGAAGCCAGGAGAAATAAATCCAATTATTAAGAATGTTTCAAAAGCTGAATGATGTCAATGAAGTTAATGTTAAGGACACTCTGCCTAAACTAATGAAGCATTCACAACAAGGTCCATGATCTAAGGCATGAAAAGAGATACAAAAACAGAAGTTGCTGGAACTGAGAGTTCTGAGGAAGGGTCACTCAACCCAAAATGATGAATCTGATTTCTCTCCACAGATGCTGCAAGGCCTGCTGAGATTACCCAGAAATTTCTGTTTTTGTTTCTGATCTACGGTTTTTTCAGTTTTTATTATGAATAGAGGCACAGGGGTATGATCTAAGTGCCAATACATAAACATGACTACATGGTGACCAAGACTGGGAACTGAATATTGAAGAATATTTGACATTTAGGAAGGACAAAAAGGAAGGAAAAGGAAGTAGTTGTGAAATAATAAGGGATGGGATCAGCACATTAGTAAAGGGGGATCTCAGATCAGAAGACCAATGTGTGAAATCTGTTCGGGTGGAGCTGAGAAGCAACAAGGGTGAGAAAACAGTTGGCATGGTACTAATAGGAGATAGGAGAAACATATTGCATGGGCAACACAGTTATAATGGGTGACTCTAATCTGCATCTAGACTGGGAAAACTGATGGAGCACTAAAGCTGTGCAGAATGAATTTCTGGAATGTGTTAATGATGATTTTCCAGAGCAGAATGCAAAGGAACCAACTGAAGGATATGCTAATTTAGATATAGTTTTACTTATTAAAAAAGAGATTATTAACAAGCTTCTTTTAAAATAACTTTGAAGGATAAGTGAACACTCACTTATAGAATTTTTCAATTTGTTTTAAAGTTGTGTACCTTATTCTGAAGCAAGGGTGTTACATTTGAACATGGGAAGTTACGAAGGCATGAGGCACTAGTTGGCTGAAATGGCTTTGGAAAATATATTAAATGGCATGGGTTTCCATTGGCAATGGTTAGTCTATAAAGAACGATTAAATGATGTACAGCAACTATACTTTACTTCATGGTGCAAAAGTTCAAAGGTCAGTTAACTGTCTAACAAAGAAAGTCCTGAATAGCATAAGATTAGAATAGCATAAGATTACCTAATGTGGCAGGAATGTTCAGGTTTGGGAGGTTTACAAAAACTATAAAGGAGGACTAAGAAATGGGTAAGGAAAAGGAGAGAAGATGAATGAAATCCTGTAACCTGATACTGCAGTGCCTTGCTATGAATTCTGTCTCCCAACCTGTCCCCGAAAGCCTATCTCCATAGTAACATTATCACTAATGGCAAAAAGTACAAATAGAATTCTGATAATTCAGTCTTCTGAATACATTTATCATAGGCCCTCAGCATGGTCTTCAAAGTTTGATACCACCATTCTAATGCTCCCTGTGATTCTGGATAATACACAGTTGATTTAAATTATTTTACTCATAAGCTTTCCATAACTTCCTTGTATAACTTTGATGTAAAACTTGATCCTTGATCCAATTATATTTCTGGGTGCAGACCATACCTCATAAAAAAAATTGAGTAACTCTTCTACAATCCTTTTAACCATGATGTTGTGTAATGAAAATCTAGTAGACACATCTATCATAGTAAACAAATATTGATTCCCACTTTTTGTTTGAGGGAGGGGTCCTGTGCAATCAATTAAGACTCCTGTAAAAGGTTTGTCACGCATTAGAATCGATATTAAGGGTGCTAGTTTTCTCACTGCCTGCAGTTTTCTATTACCTGGCATTTGGATACAGAACTGGCTCAAGGGTAGAAGACAGACAATAGTGGTGGAGGATTGCTTTGTAGACTGGAGGCCTGTGACCAGCAATTTGCCTCAAGGTTTGGTGCTGGGTCCACTGCTTTTAGTCACTTTTATATAAATGATTTGGATGTGAACATAGGAGGTATGGTTAGTATGTTAGCAGATGACACCAAAATTGGATGTGTAGTAGACAACAAAGAAGGTTACCTCAGGGTACAATGGGATCTTGATTAGATGGGCCAATGGCCAAGGAGTGGCAGATAGAGTTTAATTTAGGTAAATGTGTGGTGCTGCATTTTGGAAAGGCAAATCAAGGCAAGACTTGTACGCTTAATGGTCAGGTCCTGGGGAGTGTTGTTGAACAAAGAGACCATGGAGTGCAGGTTCACAGCTCCTTGAAAATGGAGTTGCAGGTAGATAAGATAGTGGAGAAAGTGTTTGGTATGCTTTCCTTTATTGGTGAGAGTATTGAGTACAGGAGTTGGGAGGTCATGTTGCAGCTGTACAGGACATTGGTGAGGCCACTTTTGGAATATTGTGCGCAATTATGGTCCCTCTGCTGTAGGAGGGATGTTTTTGGTTAGATTCTGATTAGATTCCCTACAGTGTGGAAACAGGCTCTTCGGCCCAACAAGTCTACACTGGCCCTCCGAAGAGCAACCCACCCAGACCCATTTCCCTCTGACTAAAACATCCAACACTACAGGCAATAAGAATGGCTAATTCACATCTTTCGACTGTGGGAGAAAACTGGAGAAAACCCACGCAGATATGGGGAGAATGTGCAAACTCCACACAAACAGTCATCCAAGGCTGGAATCGAACCTGGGTCCCTGGTGCTGTGATGCAGCAGTGCTAACCACTGAGCCACCATGCCATCCCAGAATGCAAATATCGGGAAAGAGCTTCCCATCGGGGAATTTAACCCCGGTCTCCCACTTGACAGGCAAGGATACCAACCAGTATTCTCACGAATAAGTGACTCTAACAAAGAAGTGACAAACTTGAAAGGGTTCAGAAAAGATTTACAAGGATATTGCCAGGGTTGGAGAGTTGGGACAATAGGGTGAGGCTGAATAGGCTGGGGCTATTTTCCCTGGATCGTTGGAGACTGAGAGGTGGCCTTTTAGAAGTTTGTAAAATCATGAGGGGCATGGATAGGGTAAATAGACTAGGTCTTTTCCCTGGGGGAAAGATGAGTCCAAAACTGGAGGGCGTTGGTTTAAGGTGAGAGCGGAAAGATTTAACAGGGATCTAAAGGGCAACTGTTTCACACAGAGGATGGAGCATGTGTGGAATGAGCTGCCAGAGGAAGTGGTGCAGGCTGGTACAATTACAACATTTAAAGTCATCTGGATAGATACATGAATAGGAATGGATTAGAGGGATATGGGCCAAATAATGGCAAATGGGACTAGATTTACTTGGGATGTATTGTCAGCATGGGCAAATTGGACTGAAGTGTCTGTTTCCATGCTGTACATCTCCATGACTCTATAACATCATCTGGGTCTTGCATCCAGACTGAAATGCAGGACCTGACCATTAAACTCCCAATGCCGTTTTATCTTAGAATTAAATAGGATCCAGGGAAGGAACAGGAAAGTAGAATTAGGCAAGACAACTTTGTTTGGAGCAAACAGTAGCACAGGCAATAATAGTCTGTATTAGGCCTCCTGTATCATATTTTATTGAAAGATATATTCATATAACATTTGCGAAATCTCAAAAAATGTTACATAATATGCGTTTATAACGTATTTTATTAAAGAAGTCAACTAGTCAATCAGAATTCAACTGGATTATAAATTATTGTGTTTGCTTTGAAATTTGGCATTCTTGCATTCACCCTGAAGAGTTCAAAATGAAAAGCTTTGCTAATACATCTTTCTTCTCAGCAATAAAAAGTAGATCTTCTTCAGATATTAATCTTATGTTGAAATGTTTATAGTTTCTGACAACTTTGTAACTTCAGGATCAGATGTCTCAGCCACACATCCCCCAAGTTTACATTTTAACCTTTACTTTAGGTACAAAGCAGACGTTAATATTACTTTCCTTTGACAAAGTTATAAGGAAGTGCAGCTGACTATTTTTGAAATGGGAACCAGATCATGCTTTGTATTGTCCAAGCTAACAAGTTAAAAGGGCAACTTCCAAGTGCCTGGGAAGCATTGATTTTTGTCTGGTTCAGAGGTGGCACTGATTCATAGATCTATGTCTTCTTTTTTTGACACTCGCATTGATTATAGAATATTTAACAAGCCAGTCATTGTGAGTTAGTTCACTTACACAATTTGTGATCATTGGAAGTATTTTTTTGCATCAGGATTTGAAAGCTGGAACACCACTTCCTGAAGAAACCCTCATAGTTGCACACTATCCTGACTTCAAAATATATCAACACTTTTCTGAAAATCAAAAGTTAAAAATCACACAACACCAGGTTATAGTCCAACAGGTTTAATTGGAAGCACAAGCTTTCGGAACGCCGCTCCTTCATCAGGTGGTTGTGGAAGACACAGTTGTAAGACACAGAATTTATAGCAAAAGTTTACAGTGTGATGTAACTGAAATTATACATTGAAAAATACCTTGATTGTTTGTTGAGTCTTTCATCTGTTCGAATACCATGATAGCTTCACTTCTTTCATGTGTAAATCACAATATATTTTTAAAAAAAGTTATATTCTCAGGTTAACTGTAACAATTGGTGTCAGCCAGAAAAGATGTTGAAGGTGTTAGCCACCTGTGTTCTCTGTCTGTGCCATAATGTTTAGACTGATTCTAATCTAAAAAGTTAGATAACGGAGTCTTACATTAATTCATGCAGTTTTTGAGCAAAGTACAATATAACTCTGCAAGTACAAATTCACCCCACAAACATTTATGTATGTGTGTACATGTGTGTGTGTGTGTCTGTCTGTCTGTCTGGTTTGGGGGGTTGTGAGTGTCTGTGTGAGAGAGTGTATATGTGTGTGTATGTGAGTGTAGAGTGTCTTAAGTCTGTGAGGGGGTGCATGTGTGAGTGTGTGTGTCTGTAAGGGTATGTGTAAGTGTCTGTGTGTGTGTCTGTGTATACGTGTGTCCGTGTGTGTGTATATATATAGGAGTGTCAATGTGTGTGTATAGTGCAATGATGGTCACCTGCACCTGTAGTGTGACATGAACCCAACCCGGTTGAGGCCCTCCCTATGGGTATGGAACTTACCTATCAGCCTCTGCTCGGCCACTTTTCGCTGCTGCCTATCCCAAAGTGCACCTTGGAGGATGGTCACCCGGAGGTCCGAGGTCGAATATCCTGGATCACTGAAGTGTTCCCCAACTGGGAAGGAACATTCCTGTTGTGCGGTGCTCATTCCTCCATTGCCGTAGCCTCTGCTCAGTTTCCCCAATGTACCATGTCTCAGGGCATCCTTGCCTGCAACGTATAAGATAGACAACGTTGGCTGAGTCACATGAGTACCTGCCATGTACATGGTGGGAGGTGTCCTCATGTGTAATGGTGGTATTCATGTCCACACTCTGACACGTCTTGCAGCGCCCATCGTGACAGGGTTGTATGGAGTTGTCCTGAGAGCCGGGCAGCTTGCTACGAATAATGATCTGTTTGAGGTTTGGTGGTTGTTTAAAGGCGAGCAGTGGAGGTGTGGGGAAGGTCTTGGCGAGGTGCTTATCTTCATTGATAATGCGTTGCAGGTCATGAAGAACATGGCGTAGATTTCAGCTCCTGGGAAGTACTGAACAACAAAGTGTACCCTGTTGGTTGCAGCATGTGTCTGTCTCATGAGGAGGTTATCACGGTTCCTTGCTGTGGCACGTCAGAACTGGTGGTCGATGAGTTGAGCATCATACCCCGTTCTTACGAGGGCATCCCTGAGTACTTCCAGATGTCCATCATGTTCCTCCTCATCTGAACAGATCCGGTGTACGCAAAGGGCTTGTCCAAAATCAAGTAAGTACTGCTCTATCAGCAATCTAGGGGGGCCTGAACCTTAATAAAACATTAGCTTGGTCTCAACCACAGCAGAATTGCATCTAATTAATTTGCAAGAGTCTTAAGTCCTGTGAGAGGATGCGTAAAGATCTATTAGATGGTTCTAAGGATGAGAATGTTTTCTGAGATTGGCAAAGTTGGGTTAAAAGGCAGTTTGAAAGTCATGAAAGGTCTGGCCAGCTTTGCTCTTTGTTGGGTGTGTCAAGAACCAGAGGACTCTGATTCAAAGAGCTTGGCACAAGATCCCAAACTAACACGCGGATCTTTCTAAAGTTTACCTGGTGGTTAAGATTTGAAATGCAACACCCAAAAGCGGAAAAGATGGATTCAATCCTGGGGTTTTAAAAGTGAATTGAAAATTATCTGAGGTGAGAAAATTGCATGGCCAAAGGGAAAAGGCAGGGCTTTCGAACTAGTTGGCTCCTAAATAGAGCCAATGTGGACAGAAGACCGTAAATAGCCACCTCCTGTGCTGTACTTTATCATTCCAAGGATTGTTGTCAGGTGAGGAAGGCTGCTCACACCACCATCATGAGGACAATTAGAAATGGCTAATAACTGGTGGCCTTATCAAAGACATTCATATCCCATGGATGGAATAAGAATAATGGGGTCATTAAATAAGGATGGATGGAATCACTACTTTTTTTTTAATTCTTGGGTGTTTCAAGTATGCGATTTGATTTGCTTTGCAGGAAGTATGATTAAAGTTGATCTATTCTGTTGAGCTTCTGCTCTCAGTTGTCATTTGTAAATAAGAAGGAACAGCCCAAGAGAACATATAAATTGAAAGAGGTTTCTCAACACACCAAGATCAGTCTTCCATCACAGCCTATATTCTTTGTAAAGAGTTAAAAATCACACACACCAGGTTATAGTCCAACAGGTTTAATTGGAAGCACACTAGCTTTCGGAGCGACGTTCCTTCATCAGGTGACAATCACCTGATGAAGGAGCGTCGCTCTGAAAGCTAGTGTGCCTCCAATTAAACCTGTTGGACTATAACCTGGTGTTGTGCGATTTTTAACTTTGTACATCCCAGTCCAACACCGGCATCTCTGAATCATATATTCTTTGTAATTTCTATAAGCTTCAGTCTATATCTTAATCTTCTAAGGCTGGAGGTTGAGCACAAGAAGGTAATGCTACTTCTACTCTTCTGTCATTTTCTTAGTGATTCTTACATTTTACCCTGACTCCTGTGGCTTTAAGTTTAACTATTAACCCAACATGGAGAACTTTATCAAAGGAAGTCTAATTATGTAGCTTTCTATTCCTCAGTTGGCATGCCATGCACTCAATTAATAAAAAAAGGCAAGAATGTTGGTGTGGTTGGATTTTCTCTTTCTGAATCTCAGTTGTTATTGAGTTATTATTGGACAAGTAAGTTCTCCTGTTTACATTGATAGTTGATTCCAGTTTTTGAACTGATAACGAAGACAGGTGAATGTGCCTCTGTCTGTATCTGATTTGCATACCTTTTCTAAAAGAAATTATCACTACAGACACCTGTTTCAATTATTTTGGGGTCTTTTCTATCTTTATTGTACATGTACAATTTCTACCTATACAACAAATATTCCAAACTCCTACGGTCTCTCTGGGATACTTTCCACTCCCTGTACAGAATGAATGTGAATGGGAAATATACCTTGGAAGTGCTGATGTGGTCACTGAAATTTTTCCTTAATGAGCTGTCATTTCTAGAGTTTATTCAGAATTCTTGATAAACCTTCAGCAACAAGACAAAATATCTGTTAGCTGCAATAAAGAATTATAACTAAAGTTTGGGTTTTTTAAAATTCATTTATGCAATATGGGCTTTGTTGGGTAGATTAGCAAATATTGTCCATCCATACTTGTCCAGAGGGCAGTTAAGAATCAACCACATTGTTATACATGTGGAACCATATGTAAATGAGACCTAGTAAAGAGATCAAATTTCCTTTCTTAAGATACAGTGGTGAACCAAATATTAGATTCCCTACAGTGTGCAAACAGGCCATTTGGCCCAACAAGTCCATACTGACCCTCTAAAGAGTAACCCACCCAGACCCATTTCCTGACATTTACCCCTGACTAATGCACCTAACACAATGGACAATTTAGCATGGACAATTCACCTAACCTGCACATCTTTGGACTGTGGGAGGAAACTGGAGCATCTGGAGGAAACCCCCACAGACACAGGGAGAATGTGCAAACTCTACACAGACAGTCACCTGAGGTGGGAATCAAACCTGGGTCCCTGGCGCTGTGAGGCATCAGTGCTAACCACTGAGCCACCGCGCCACCCTAGAGGTGTTTTCTGAAATTTGACAATTGTTTCAAGCTATTTATTAGACTCTTAATTACAAATTTTTATTGAAATTGAATTCCATCATCTATTGTGGCAGGATTGGAATCTGTGTTCTCAGAACATTAGCTGTGTCTCTGAATAGTCTAGCAATTATCCCTTTGGGAAATTGTCTTGATTTCCTGTTAAAGTAGCACAGAGTCTGAAAGATTTTAATATTTTTAGTTCACCCCTGATATTCTAAATATAGGATTTGTAGTTATTCTTTCACTTAGTCTTTAAAGAATCAAAAAATGTTATTCTAGAAAATTTCTGCATAAAGCTGCCCTTGTATAAAAACAGGTCAAAAATATTTTTAAAATATAGATATTTTGTTGAGACTCAGCCTTGGGACTTGTTTATTGTCATAAAAATTGAAAGTTTGATTTGGAACTATATTTGTCTCAGTTAAAAGGATAAGTTTACAATGGATAGGTTCAATAATGTTTGTGAAGAATTTGTTGTTAGGCAAGACAGAAGAGGATGACATAGTAAGAGCTAGTAGAAAGAACTGAAGATAGAAGTTCCTTAAAAAGCTATGAAGCCAGAAAAAATGTTATGAAAATAAATTATTAAGGTTTGCAATGCAGAGTGACAACAATGTTGGTTCATTTTCTGCACTGGCTGAGATTACCATATCTCCCTTTGCCTGAGGAGTGGTGACCCTCTGGTTAAACTATCAATTGTCTCTCTCAGAACAGATATATTGTTCAGTAGGATAATGGTGACAGTATCTTTGCCTTTTATGCTTCATTCCCATTCAAAACCTGAAATTAAACAAGCTTCATTTTAAAAGTTGTTTGCTCAGAATTAAAAATAACTCTTCTAAGTGTTGATTTTAACTTGAGAACTTGTAAACATTGCACATGTTTTTTGATTAAAGAATCCAATTTTAAATGAAACAGTGAAAGGATGTCCAGTTCTTGAGCATTTTTTCATGGTGTGGATTCTTTCGTCCCAGAATTATTCTTTTCTCAATCTTCTCTAATCTATTGATTTGCTTTAGAATTAATGTAGTTTAAATTTCCTCTGGTTAAACGTTGGGGAGACCGAAGCCACTTTGGTCATCTGCCTTAATACCACTTGATATCATTTAATGTCAAAACCCTGCCTTCAAATACTCCTACAAAGAGTCTTGTGATAATTTATTACTTTAAAAGGTATGACATGACTTCAAGTTGGTATCGTACCTTTGAAGATATCACCAGCTGTGCTCTTACAAGATCCGAATCTGATGGCAAGAAAGGATGGTCAGCAACATCTCTTCTCCAAACTAGCATTCCCAGCATTGAGGAGAGTTCTTGCAAAAGAAACAATGGACTCATGCAGAGTACTTTGAGGAGAGTAGACAGACTGACCCTCCACAACCTGACAACATAACAAAACAGCTCCTGTTCACCTACAATGTTCTCTACAACATGTGTCATCCTACGTGTTGTATAAAACAGTTAGTACTTGGAAGGGTAAAATTTGGAAAAGCAAATCAAAGCAGGACTTATACACTTAATAGTAAGGTCCTAGGGAGTGTTGCTGAACAAAGAGAACCTGGAGTGCAGGTTCATAATTCCTTGAAAGTGAAGCCGCAGGTAGATAGGATAGTGAAGAGTGCTTTCTCTTATTGGTCAGAGTATTGAGTACTGAAATTGGGAGGTCATGTTGCGGCTGTACAGGAAAGGGAGATTGGCAGGTAGGACAGGTCATGAGGACAGTGCTGAGCTGGAAGGTTGGAACTGAGGTAAGGTGGGGGAGGGAAAATGAGGAAACTGGTGAAGTCCACATTGATTCCCTGGGGTTGAAATGTTCTGAGGTGGAAGATGAGGCGTTCTTCCTCCAGGTGTCGGGTGATGAGGGAGCGGCGGTGGAGGAGGCCCAGGACCTGCATGTCCTCAGCAGAGTGGGAGGGGGAGTTGAAATGTTGGCCCACAGGGCGGTGGGGTTGATTGGTGTGGGTGTCCCGGAGATGTTCCCTAAAGCGCTCTGCTAGGGGGCGTCCAGTCTCTCCCCAATGTAGAGGAGACCGCATCTGAAGCAACGGACACAATAAATGACATTGGTGGATGTGCAGGTGAAACTTTGATGGACGTGGAAGGCTCCTATGGGGCCTTGGATGGTGGTGAGGGGGGAGATGTGGGTGCAGGTTTTGCAATTCCTGCGGTGACAGGAGAGGGTGCCAGGATGGGAAGGTGGGTTGTTGGGGGGGGGGGGCGTGGACCTGACCAGGTAGTCACGGAGGGGATGGTCTTTGCGGTAAGCAGTAAACAGTGGGGAGGGAAATATAAATCTGGTGGTGGGGTCCGTTTGGAAGTGGCGGAAATGTCGGTGGATGATATGGTTAATGCGAAGGTTGGTAGGGTGGAAAGTGAGGACTGGGGGATTCTGTCCAGGCAGGCCCTCAAACCCCACCCCTCCAACCATAACATGTACATCTCTATGACTCTATGACTCTAATTAGCTGGGTTCTGGATCAATGGTGTTGGAAAAGCACAGCAGTTCAGGCAGCATCCGAGCAGCTTCAGCAAAATCGATGTTCCTTTCTAATTAGCTGGGTACTGTCCATTCAGCAGGATAAAAAGGACAGCTCCTGTGTAGAGCTAAAGAGTGTTTCAGTTGTTGTTCTAGTGCTATGTCTATTAAATTAACAGAAATTTGTATTTACACTTAAGTCAGAATCCTTCACAGGATTCTTACAAAACGCAGGTCGGTACAACCACCTATTAAGTACTACATAATATACCTATTCTGTTTATCAAGACTGAGGACAGTATTTTATTGGAAATCAGACAGATTATTTCCATGAGCTTTACCGCATTTTCTCACCGTATTCTCACTATGCACTGCATGTCTATGCTGTCTTTGCTCATCAATGTAGAAGTATTCACTTTTGCTGGGCATTCCAGGCACTGGCACTATTTTAAAGTCTAGCTGTAAACCAAGTCAAGTTCTGCCAGTCAGGAGCTGCCCTTCATACTGTACATAGTGGAAGGAAAATGGTAAAGGAACACATCTGAAGGCACACAGTTGACTCTCTACTGCAAGTGCAAATGTATTGCTAGTTCACATCATCATCTGTCTGATTGATTGTCTTTGTACTGCAGCTATAAGAACAACACTGCATGTTTTTCTCATTCTTGGCATCATTCCCAACTTCAAACCCCTCCTATGGGTGTGCTATGCTTTCTCTAATAACTAGTATAGCCCAACACCTTCTCATTGTTCAATGTGGGAACATCACACACTAGAAAGCTTTGAAATGGTTGACAATGTTCAATGTTTACACATCAACAGCAAAAGCAGAGATAAAAGAGAAGCTGCATTTGTTTTTGTGTGGGAATAGACAAGGACTGCTTGCCTTTTAATCAACAACAAATCCACCATCAGTGAGTGATCACAGCACCCAACTCATATCTACTGGAACCAAACGTTAATTAAGTTCTGTCTGGCTTGTTGTATCCCATGCTCTATGATAGTGAAGGTGATCTCCCTTCAAGAGACCAAAGGAGAAGCCTTGAGGTGCACCCTGGACAAATCCATGAGATGGGTTTTGTTCCTGTGTGCAAAATGGACTGGCATCAGAAATACAATGTTAGGTGCTAAGCCTCTCTAAAATGTAGCAAGGAAGTGGAGAACTGTGCTGTAAGTGTAAGACCGGTTGTGGTTGCCCTGTTGTAGGAAGGATATTATTTGGCTGGAGAGAGTTCAGAAGAGATTAACCAGGATGTTGCCAGGAATAGAGTTTAGGTTTGAGTTATAAGGAGCTGCTGAATAGGCTGGGACTATTTTCACTGGAATGTAGGAGATTGAGGGATGACCTTACAGAGGTTAATAAAATCATGAGAGGCATAGATAAGGTAAATAGCAGATGCCTTTTCCATGGATTAGGCGATTTCAAGAGAAGGGGACATATTTTTGAGGTGAGGGGAAAAACATTTAAAAGCAACATGTGGCATTTTTTTGACACGGAGTGTTTTGTGTGTGAAATGAACTTCCAGAGGAAGTGGTGGATGCGGGTACAGTTATAACGTTTAAAAGACGTTTGGATAAGTACATGAATAGGAAATGTTTGGATGGCTATGGACCAAGCGCAGGCAGATGGGACTAGTTTAGTTTGGGATGATGGTAGGCATGGACTGGTTGGACCAAAGTTCTGATTCTGTGCTGTATGACTCTACAAGTGGGTCAGAGATGTACCACGAGGATGCAGAGACATGGTACATGGCCAATGCCAACCTCTGTGGATGGGTATGTGAGTAATTGCTGCCATGGAGAATTTCCTCAGAAGTTAGTCGAAGGTGGAGTGTCAGGCAGTGAACTGGAGTCATCAGGTACTCACTCAGACTTTCATGTTGGGCATTGATGCCATCCAGTTCCTCTCTCGTATGGGGATGAATGGGAAACTGCATGGCAATGAGGTGAGATTAGGCATTAATGCCATGCAAGCACACCTCTTGTGCTCAGTAACAAGACTTGCTTCTCGCTGTTTAGAACCTAGTTGCAAAATCTGGTTTTCTTTCCTCAAGTTTGAGAAGCTAATTTCTTCCGATCTTGCTTATGTGACTAACTGATTTACCATTGTCCATGTCATTCAGGTACTAGGAAGATTCTGCACTGAGTCTCACACCTGACAAAGACGTTTTATGGGCATCCTTCCCCAATTTACAGCAGTAACATCGACAAAATACCAAAAGAAGGATTAGTGTGACAGTAATCTTTCCAAGGCAACTTCCAGTGGACACCATCACAACAGGAACCATGTTGGTCAAGCCTGATATCTAGGAGAAAGTGAGGACTGCAGAAGCAGATGAAGGGCTTATGCCCGAAACGTCGATTCTCCTGTTCCTTTGATGCTGCATGGCCTGCTGCGCTTTTCCAACAATTTTAGAGCCTGATATCTGAAAATATATCATGTTGACAGCACTCTGTGTTTTATCATCTATACCATCTGTCTGTGAAGCTGGAGCCAATGAGGTGTGGGGTAGATCGAGGGTATGCAGGATGCATGGTGCTGACCTTCAAATACCTCACACCCTCCATCGAGGCTTGGGATACATCCGGGGGAGATAAAGACATGAATTAGAACTGAGGGTAGGTGAAACATGGTTCAAACTTGGATAGTGCTAATCACAGAGTTTCATGACTTTGGTGACACGAATTGAACATGAGTGACAGTTTAGGTACCAAGTGGCAGCACTTGATCTAAAGGTGTCACTGGGTTTTGAGTCACCCACATCTCACTATTGCTAATGTCCCTGTATGTATGCCATCTGGCTGATTTTGTGAGCTTTTTCCTCCAACATTGTCAGGTTAGCTATGTCTGCAGGCCCTTCCTCAATTCGCAATGTCTCCCTCGAGTTTTGGGCTGTCTTCTGCTATGAGGAGAAGAGGCAGCGAGTGAGTGTAAGAAGCAAAGTGTCCTTGAGCTGAACGAAGATGAATGCATTGATGAGAATGACTGTGGGAAATGGGAGCAAAGGATTAATAGGAGGAGAACGAACTTGAGGTGTCTGTGTTGAGATGGCAGCTTAAGGAAGAGGCTGGAGATGGAGGAATATGTTTGACACTAGGTTCATTAGTCCAAGGAGTGCTGTCCAGGAGAATGATAGCCGTGGGGAGAGAGTGAGTGATGGCTACCAGCTAAACTAGTGGGGCACTCTCCTTGTCAGAGTGTTGAGGTCATTAAACCTATAGTTGGACTGGGTCCAGGTCCTGGGCACCATATCTCTGATGCTGACCTCCTCTACTACTTGCAGCCCCATTTGCTTGGTCAGGTTCACTGGGTTATTCCTTCTGTCCTATAGGAAGTCGACTCAATGGCTTTGACGCTATTCAACTTGCCTACCAAGACTAGGAGGCATGATCTCCCTTCTATAACTGTTTACTCTTTCCCTCTGGTATATTTAATGCTTTACTCAGGTCCTTGGCACCTGATGAGGTTTCCTTAAGTAGACATCTTCATTGTTTGCTTAGGTGCATCACTTTTGCTTACATGGCCTCCTTGTGAGTCAGGAACTTTGAGGCAGGATGATAATGTTGCCCATTCGAGAAAGAAACTTGGCAAAACCCATTAATTCTTCAGGAGAAAGCGAAGACTGCAGATGCTGGAGATCAGAGTTGAAAAGTGTGGCTCCGGAAAAGCACAGCAGATCAGGCAGCATTCGAGGAGCAGGAGAGTAGATGTTTTGGGCATAAGCTCTTCATCAACATTCCTGATGAACGACCTATGCCCAATACATCAACTGTCTTGCTGCTCAGATGCTGCCTGACCTGCTGTGCTTTTCCAGAGCCACATATTTTGACTCTTTAATTCTTCAGATGATGCACTGCCTGGAAACGGTCCTATTTTTCTGGCAGGGGCTAAATCTGGGAAATTTCACACTGAGGACTAATGGATCATGAGCCCTATGAAATCCAGATTCATTCTTAGTCCATGTAACATTTTCATTCAAGGAATATTGATCTATAGTTGTAGCTGAGCGATTAAATCAATGGACTTGCAATGCAGTGGCATTTCTTACTATGGTTTTGAGTCCTGCTGACTATGGTTAAAGGCAGAGGGAGTTTGTTTCTGTTTGGGATTCAAATCATGGCGGGGGAAGCACTTTTGGGTAGCATGGTGGCTCAGTGGTTAGCACAGCTTCCTCGCAGCGCCAGGGACCTGGGTTCAATTCCTGCCTCAGACAACTGACTGTGTGGAGTTTGCACATTCTCCCTGTGTCTGCGTGGGTTTCCTCCGGGAGGTTGGTTTCCTCCCACAGTCCAAAGATGTGCAGGTTAGGTGAATTTGCTATGTTAAATTGCCCATAGTGTTAGGTCGATTAGTCAGGGGTAAATTTAGGGGAATGGGTCTGGGTGGGTTGCTCTTCGGAGGGTTGGCGTGGACTTATTGGGCTGAAGGGTCTGTTTCCACACTGCAGGGGAATCTAATCTTTTATGGGTCTGTTATATGTCATTGCCAGCAATAGATTTTAAATAGGCCAACCTGCTTTGCTTTCAATATACTTTAATGATCATATTCTTGGAACATTGTCTCACAATAATACTTCATGGATGATTAATGCATTTGCATCTAATTTCTCTATTTGCTAATTTAGCAAGGCTTTAAACTTAATTAAATTTGCAATCTTTTTACAGGGTATGATTTTGTTTCCTTTCACCTAATGATTCTAAAATTTAACAAAATGATAGCTGCAGGAATTGATGAGCAGAGTTTCGTATCTTAAGTCTATGATGCACTGCTTATATCTAACTTTGTTGGTTCAACACATGATGCTTGAAATGTTTATATAACACTAGTGGATCTCCAGTGGTGATACTGAAGGTGATGCAGAGTATACATTGATTTTATACAGGCGCCTTATCCATTGTATGATGAATCCTCACCGCTGCTCAGCATGTTGTGCATTATCTGATCGACTGGCCAGTGTAAGAAAGATCTACTTTCACAACCCTTCATTTAGGTTGGGCTGTACAGGGCCCACTGAATGTAGTATGGTAGAGGGAAAGCCACTGCTTTAACAAGAAGAAGTACTTGCCTTCAACAAGACGTAATTTATAGCATGATTACGATCAGTTCCATGATTGTGATGTACACTGTGTGGGAGACCTAAATGTGGGAGACCCATCTCCCTTGAGCTCCAGAGCTGCATTTCCATCCAAATCTTTATGACATCGTCATATTGGGTAGTGCTCAATGAACGACTCAGCAAAACCTTTTAGACCCTAACGATTTATACAAAATTATCATCAAAATGTGATGAGGGAGCATGAAAGGAGATTTTAAAAGAGATAATTGTGATACTTAATGTGATTTATGCGCAACATATTTAGGGTGTAGAAATAGATGAAAAGAATATGACAAAAACTATAATTTCAGCTTCTCTCTACATTCAGTTGCATTCAATTACAGTAAAATTTACTTCTAAGTCATCAGAAAATACAAGAGAACTTTCACCTTGAGTTAACATTTTGACTGTTAAGATGGATGAATATCCGGGGGTGCTGTCTCAAACATCCTGATTTAATCATGATTAAGCAATCTATGGGATAGAATTGAGATCTAAATGATAAAAATACTTGCACTCAAACTCCAAAATAAACATGACTGAGGAAGTTATTAGGCAAATAAATTGGGTACAAAACATGTGGACTAAGATAAAGCTGAAGCAGTAAAACCTTGTACTGTAATGAGTGTGAAAGGGTAATCCCTTCTATGACTTTAGCATGGTTTTCCGGATGAGTTGACAATGCAAATACATGATTCAGGTTCTCTAATATGCACCAGGCTCAATGAGGTTCTCTGGCAACACGTGGCTGGGTCCAAATGTTGGAACTCCCTCCTGAAAAGCACTGAGCATAAGGGCACGATAAGCACTGTGCATTTGAAGGCATCTCACCACCACAGACTTGAAGCCGATCAGGGATGGTCAATGAATGCTGGCCTAGCCAGCTTTGCTAACATCCTGTGCATGAATGCTAAATTCATAGCGACAATAAATAAGATATCCTGCCCCCAAACTCATTTATATATATTTATATAAATGGTGTATTTAGTCCTTCTTATATTAATACAACTCCATCATTAACTGCACATCCTGAATCATTGGCCATCAATTTCCAACTTCATTGACAAAATGTTGCCGCTCTCTCTAGATCTGGACTACAAATTTAATACATACATCAGTGAGGTGGAAATCAAAGGCATAGTCAAAGCTCAAGATACTGAGTCACATTTCAAGTTCAAATGACCTTTTTCAGAATTTTTTTCAAATGACAATTTTGTTCCAGTTTAAATTAATGTGACAAGTCATTTTTTTTAATGAAGCAGCAAAGAGAAAGGTAATGTATCCTTGGCCAGTTAAGAGAAAACATTGCATTTATATAGCAACTTCATGTGTAGTACATCTCTAAACATTTAACCAGCCAATGATATCCCTCAGAAACCTAGCCACAAATGTAATATAGGAAATGTAGAGGCAAGTTGAACACTGTAAGAATCCCACAAACAACAGTATGATAATGATTGGATTTCATATTTTGGTGATTTTTATTGAGGGATAATTTTTGACCATGACTGATGATATCTCCCCTACTCTTATTAAAAGTAATTCTATAATTCATTTAAATCCAATTAAGAGGGCAATCAGGCCCTTGGTTAAGTATCATTTGCAAGTGACAGCATCTGAGGATTGAAAGAAAAGGCGAAATTTGGGAAACCTGGATGACGAGAGATGGATGGGCCTGACTGGGCAGCACGGTGGCTCAGTGGTTAGCACTGCTGCCTCATGGCGCCAGGGACCCAGGTTTGATTCCAGCCTTTGGAATTCCAGTGTGTGTTCAGCTTGCATATTCTCTCCATGTCTGCTCCTCTGGGTGCTCTGGTTTCCTCACAGTCCAAAGATGGTGCAGGTTAGATGAACTGGCCATGTCAAATTGCCCCATAGTGTCCAGAGATGTGGAGACTAGGTGTATTCAGGGAATAGGGTCACAGGATAGGCCTCGATGGGATGTTCTTCAAAGGGTCGGTGCCGACTCAATCCGTCAACTGGCCTCACTGCAGGGAGTCTGTGATTCTAAGAGAGTGAAAATTTAGAGAAAAAGAAAAAAAGAAGCACGCATAACTTTTAGGAAACTCTAATCAGACAAGGACTTCGAGGAATATTATAAAGGGTGAAGCAGGAAACATTTTAAAGGAATTAAGAGGGCTAACAGGGGTCAAGAAATGTACTTGGCATGCAGGATTAAGGAGAATCCCAAGGCATTATGAAGAACAGGGTAGATATTAGATGTAGAGGGCAGCTAGGAAAAGGGAAGGTTCACTCCAGAACAAAGGAGGAAATTTATGCATGGAGCCAGAGGAAGTGGGTGAAGTCCTTAATAAATACTTCACATTAGTAATCACCAAGAAGAAGGACATGGCTGATGGTTCGATTAAGGAGGGGTACACTGATATTTGAGAGGAAAGTTGATATCAAGAAAGAGGTGTCTTGAAAAACACTAAGGTTGATGAGTCCTCAGGGCCTGATGGGATTGATGGCAGGATGCAGAGGGATGCAAGTGAGGAGATTGCTGAAGCCTTAACAGAGACCTTTGCATCTTCTTTTACCTATGGGCAAGATCCCAGAACACTAGAGAAGTAGCCAATGTTGCTCTTTGTTTAAGAAGGCCAACAGGGATAATTCAGGAAATTATAGGCTGGTGAATCTTACATCAGTGGTTGAGAACTTGGAGAAGGTTCTAAGGGATTGGAATATTCACATTTGGAAAAGAATGGATTTATTAGCATGGCTTTGTGTAGGGGAGGTGTTGTTTCACAAATTTGTCTGAGTTTTTTGAGTAAGTGATGAGAATAATTGATGAGGGTAGGGCAGTGGATTTAATTTCCGTGCACTTTAGATTAGATTAGATTAGATTACTTACAGTGTGGAAACAGGCCCTTCAGCCCAACAAGTCCACACCGACCCGTCGAAGCGCAACCCACCCAGACCCATTTCATTTACCCCTTCACCTAACACTACGGGCAATTTAGCATGGTCAATTCACCTAACCTGCACATTTTTGGATTGTGGGAGGAAACCGGAGCACCCGGAGGAAACCCACGCAGACACGGGGAGAATGTGCAAACTCCACACAGAGAGTCGCCTGAGGCGGGAATTGAACCCGGGTCTCTGGCGCTGTGAGGCAGCAATGCTAACCACTGTGCCACCGTGCCGCCCACTTTACTAAAGCAGTTGACAAGGTCTGTCATGATAAGCTAGTCCAGAAGATTAAATCACATGGTGAGTTGGTAAATTAGATACAAATTTAGCTTAGTGGTGGAGGAGTGTTTGGCTGATTGGAGGTCTGTGACCAGTGGTGTTCCACAAAGATCAGTGCTGGGACCTCTTTATTTATAATATATATAAATGATTTGAATGAAATGTAGGTGGTCTGATTAGTAAGTCTACAGATGACAACAAAGTTAGTAAGAGTTGTACATAGGAAGGTTGTCAAAAGATACAGCAGGATATAGATTAGTTGGAAAGTTGGGTGGAGAAATGGGAGATGGAACTTAATCCACACAAGTGTGAGGTAATGCATTTTGTGAGGAAATCCAAGAGGGAATTATCCAGGAAATGGCAGGATGCTGATGAGTATTGATAAGTAGAGATCTTGGAGTGCAAGTCCATTGCTCCCTAACAGTGACAACACAAGTCAGTAGGCTGCTTGCCTTCATTGGTCAGGGCATTGAGTATAAAAGTTGTGTTGCACCCGTACACAACTTCAGTTCTGTCACATTTGGAGTGTTGTGCGCAGTTCTGGTCGCCACTTTATAGGAAGAATGTAAGAATGTGGAGTTTTGGAGAAAGCGCAAGAACAATGTTTAGTAAATGTAACCTGGATTGGAGAGGTTGGACAAATCTGGACTGTTTTGCTCAAGCTTTGGAACTGGGGAGCAACCCGAGAGGCATGGATAGGGTGGATAGTCGGAGTCTTTTTCTCAGAGTGGAAATGTCAAATACTAGAGAGGCTGAGTTTAAGGTGAGAAGGGAAGTTTAAAGAAGATGGTTGAGGCAAGTTTTTTTATTCAGCAAGTGATTGGTGCCTGGAACGCGCTTTCAGCAGAGGCAGTAAAAGCAGATATGATAGCAACATTTAATGGGCATTTAAACACAGATATAAACAGGCAAGGTATAGAGGGATATGGACCATGTGCAGGCAGAAGGGATTAGTTTAGAAAGGTATCATGGTCAGCACAGACATGGTGGGCCGAAGGGCCTGTTCCTATGCTGTATTGTTCTATTTTCTAACCAACTGACTAAGCCAAAGATGAAACATTCTGATGAATTATTGACTACTGTGGTATTTATTAACTATTCTCTAAAATGTTTTTCTTTAGTCTCACCCAAGAGTATCCCTGACGTCAAACAATCTGTCCATCTGATAATATTTGCCAAGATATGCTGCTGATGGGAATTGAAAGGTACAATGTGTTTTCTCAAACAAAAATCTCATTTTTACCAGGAATCAGAGGCTGTTTTTCATTTCCGTTGATAAGTTTCAATCCATTCTGTGACCCTTTCCTGTAAAATATTATGGGTGGCACAGTGGCAAAATGGATAGCACTGCTGCCTCACAGCGCCAGAGAACCGGGTTCAATTCCTGCCTCAGGACTGTGTGGAGTTTGCACATTCTCCCCGTGTCTGCGTGGGTTTCCTATGGGTGCTCCGGTTTCCTCCCACAGTCCAAAAAAGTGCAGGTCAGGTGAATTGGCCATGCTAAATTGCCCATAGTGATAGGTGAAGGGGTAAATGTAGGGGAATGGGTCTGGGTGGGTTGCGCTTCGACGGGTCGGTGTGGACTCGTTGGACCGAAGGGCCTGTTTCCACACTAAGTAATCTAATCTAAAAAAAAATCCATATTGACCAACAGAGAATTTGATAAACAGTGCCTGCTCCCTCCCCCAGGTGAACAGCTCACTAACATTCATAGGTTTCATTTCCTCAGTGCACAATTTTAATATGGAAATAAAATTGAACACTTCAATGACTGTGTGTTAATGTACTGCAAACAAAAAAATTATGCAAACACATTAACAAGCGCAAATGTGAACTCCGAGGAAAACAAATTCTTTATTGTCTAGTTTGCTGGATGTGAAGACTTGCTAAAGTGTGGTGCTGACTTGGGGTAGCTACTCATATTCTGAATGAGGTTGTGAGTTCAAATCCCACTTCAGGATCCAAGGCCAAATCTCGGCTGATGATCCAGGGAATGTGCTGAGGCTGTGGTAAGTGCTGCATGCATTCATTCTTAATTGGATGTTGAAGATGTTAACCATACCTTTTAATGGTAGCTTGTCTGGGTCAGCCATGGTTGATACTGGCAAATGCACCAAGACTTAATTGGCAGTGAAACAATTAAGGATAGTTGCTAATAAATAAAAATCATCTCTGTCTACCTTCATCTTCTCTTCTGTATCATTCACTGTCTCCCTTCCCTTCTTATAGTCCTTCCTTTCCTCCATTGAAGGAGAGGAGACCAGACGGAAATTTAAACTAGGCTGAATAATGAAATGGTAGGCTTCATCCTGATGCAGCGTAATGAAGAGGAATCAACAATGAGTTTTCCTTTGATACCCTACATCAGTGGATGCCTAATTTCATTTGGGCTATGAGACAGACTTTTTTTAGATTAGATTCCCTACAGTATGGAAACAGGCCCTTCGGCCCAACAAGTCCGCACTGACCCTCCAATGAGTAACCCACCCAGACTGATTTCCCCTACATTTACCCCTGACTAATGTACCTAACACTACGGGTAATTTAGCATGGCCATCTTGGGTAGTTCTGCAGACGAAGCCCAGAGAAAATCAAACAGTTGCACTGATTTGCCTCCAGTCCACAATCTCGAGCAGGACTGGTGTGGGATGTCCAAGGATGACAAAAAGTGGCCCCTGAGCTCTTGCACTCTTATCATTGAAGCCCAGACAACTCAGTCCTATCTGTGCTTTTATTTCTCACTTGCTGTTTGGTTTGGATTCATTTTGTGGGGCTGTTTTCTTAAACTCTGGAATTCGTACAATAAACCTCTTAACATTTCCATCTCTCACTTTCTTGTTGACATTGATTAAAATCATCCTCTTTGTCCAAGATTTTGCTCACTTATCCTGGACTGTATATCTCTAGACTAGGCTTCATGTCATTCTTTGATAAAGCCCCTGTGAAGCTCTTTGTCACAAATTAACAACATTGAAGGTGCTATCTAAATGCAATTTTGTTACTCTTAGCATTGTTGCTTTATTTGGGAACAAATGCCAAATTTGAACATCAAGATATGTGAGTGTAAGCGACTAGGTGGGGAACATTGATTTGAGATTACATGGCCTGCGCAATTTCAAGATATGCACCAGTACTGACCATCTAAACATTAGCTGATATTCTGGCACAGACGAACTGGTGATCAGTTGGGAAATGATCAACAAACAATTATGATGACAATCAAGTCATTAACACAGGATAAGGCTTGCATTTATTTAAAACATTTTATTAAATGATATCTTAAGACGGTCACATTTTCAGGACTCTCCAACGAAATCTTACATTCACTGCAGTGGGCATGTGTTGAGATATCGTAGAAAGGAAATGATTCTCTTACACTACATCTGATCAATATTGCTGTAATCAAATTGTGTTCATTGATCTTCATAGACTGTATGTCTGGAGAATGTCCTTACAGTACTTTAAGTCTCTCATCCCTGTATTCAAATTCCTCCAAGACCTTGCATCTCCCTATCTCTCTGTCCAGACTTAAAATCTCCTGAAAGCTATGCTTTTCTCCAACGTGTGCATGCCCCAGTGCCTTTGCCCACTGTTAGCTGCCTGAACTTTAAGTTGTCGAATATTACCTCCTACTGTTTCCTTTCCCCCCTTCATCACCTTCCCAACTGTATTTCCTCTCAGGGCCTCAGCTTACCTTCTATCTCTTAATTGAAGCATTTGCTTGGCTCAGTGTTACTCATTCTGTGATTATCCTCTTGTGAAGTAACTCAGAATATTTTACGATCATAAAGGTATTTTATATGTAAATAGAGGAAGCTTTTGAAGGGCAGTGGACAGCATCCCTGCCTCTGAGCTAGACATTCTGGGTTTGAGGTACACTTACAGGTTTGATGCCAAGAAAAGTGTATTCTTAACGTGACAAACAGGTTGAATATCATTTGTAAATCACTCGAACATGCACCAATGATAGTTGGAAAGAATTGGCGTTCAGTCCAAGTCATCCATGCTGAACAGATATCCTAAATAATCTCGTCCCATTTGCCAGCATTTGGTCCATATCCCTCTAAACCCCTCCTATTCATATACCCATCCAGATGCCTTTTAAATATTGTAATTGTACCAGCCTGCTCCATTTCCTCTGGCTGCTCACTCATACGCACGCCACCCTCTGTATGAAAAAGTTGTCCCTTAGGTCCCTTCTAAATCTTTCCCCTTCCTCTCGTTTTGGATTCCCTAGGTTATTGCACATGGTGGTTCACTCACCTACCCTGATCATACAGTTAATTGAACTTATTCCTGTCAGCTGCAGCCAGGTCTCACAACCATCTGCTGCTGGTGCTTTCCTAAAGCTGTCCTTGTCAAGAAGACCTTTCTCCTTGTCTGCCTTCTACAACAGAGAAGACTACATCAGGACATATTCACTCTCCTGTATTTGCCCTGGTCAGAAACATTCTTGTAATCATTTCGGGACCTGTTGTAGCCGGAATGCGTCTTGCTTTTATGAGATGCAGGGCTAGCTTTAAGTAGGCCTAATGAGGTCGATGTTAGCTTTCATGAGCCTGGACCCCCTGCTTATGTGTGCAGCCTCTCAGCAGTGCACTTAGTGCAAGGCTGTGTGCCACTATCATTTAAATCAGCAGGCAGCCCATCTCTTGTGTTCCGCCTGCATTGCAACAATAGGCATGAGTTCATTGCTTATCACAATCTCCGCACTCATTTCCTGGCTTAATTTAACTTTTCCGGTGTGTTCAATGCATTCCATTCCAGTTAACATTGTGTCAGAACTTAATTATTAACCTTTCTATCTCTTGAGTTTCTTGATTAAACAAATGATCTTTGGTGGATGCATCAGCCTCTGTTGCTGTGATATAGCCATATCCTAGCTGAATAAAATTATTATTAATGTTAAGTTAAGGTAATACCTGAACTAATTTTTTGATAGCATTCTGATTGTGCGTACTGCTTTTAAAAAAACTCAACTCACTGTTAAAACCCAAAAGATCTGCAGATGTTGGAAACCAGAAACAAAAACAGAAATTGCTGGAAAAGCTCAGCATGTCTGGCAGCATCTGTGGAGAGAAATCAAGGTTAATGTTTCGGGTCCAGTGACCCTTCCTTAGAAAGAAGGATGTCACTTAATCCTTAATCAACAGTTAATGGAACAATTAATGGATTTTAATTGTTCTCATTCAAAACAAGATGAATCAATCTTCAGCATTTACCCCCGTTACATTTCTATGGAACTTTTTAAAATGTCAAATTATTATTTATTGCTTAACTTGAGTTATTTCAGAACCTGGGAGTGAGAATATATCTGAATATGAATTTGATAGTAAAATTATTGTTGCATGGTGGCTCAGTGGTTAGCACTACTGCCTCACAGTACCAGGGATCCAGGTTCGATTCCAGCCTCAGGTGACTATCTGTGTGGAGTTTGCACATTTTCCCCGTGTCTGTGTGGGTTTCCTCCCACAGTCCAAAGATGTGCAGGTTAGGTGAATTGACCATGCTAAATTGCCCATAGTGTTTAGGTTAGGTGCATTAGTTTGGGTGCATGTAGAGTAATAGGATAGGGAAATGGGTCTGGGTGGGTTGCTCTTTGGAGGTTTTTAAAATGAATTATTAAATCTGCTTGCACCACTTTGACCACCAACCTTCATCTGTACTTTCCACAACTCCACTACAGGCAACCCTTCTGCCACCGAAACACTTTCCCCTTATTTGGTCTATCTAAACTATCACTGATTTTGGACAGATCTATCATTCTCTGCCCCAAGAAGAGCAACCTTGGCTTCTCCACATCAGTGATGGCCCTCATTCCTGGCACATGTTTAGTAAATCTCATCTGCAGACCTTTCTGATCTTTAAAGACTTCATATATATCTTAACAGTCAATTAAACTGGCCCATTTTCAAAGATTTATGTACATACTGTTCCAGATCTTACTGTTCCTGTCCTAACTTAACATTGCCCCCAAAATGTGCCCTTTTACACTCCTTCATGCTAAATTTAAGCAATCACACACCCATCCATTCTACTGTTTTTTTCTCTGTCCTTCTGAAGCTGGTTTGCTATATTAGTCGTTACTTACCACATTTCAGTTTTGTATGCTTTAATGAAATGTCGTGTGTATCCAACTCCAGGTCATTAATGTGTGCTAGTTATGTTTGAATCATTCTCTCTCTATGATGTCTTTCCAAAATGCCAGAAAGTATGATGCTTTAGAGAGACCGCACAGTTTGAATATGCATCCTGTAGCAGTACAAGGACACATGGTGTAAGAGCTGTTGGGTTGTGATCGAGTTTGGCATGGGCCAGTAATGAATAGGTCACAGATTAACTGGCAGCATGTTACTTGCCCCATTTGTCCTGATAGCAATCTTACTTTGGTGATTTTATTGAGGTCTCCTACCTGTTTTATCTGCCAAATCTCCTGTGGCTGATGTCTACACAGTTAACCCTGGCTGCTACCTTCTGCTCTGCATGGTACGCTGCTGTCTTCTCGAGAAACCACCCTGGAATACTAAAAGAGATAAAGTCATGATATGGAGATGCCGGTGTTGGACTGGGGTGTACAAAGTTAAAAATCACACAACACCAGGTTATAGTCCAACAGGTTTAATTGGAAGCACACTAGCTTTCGGAGCAACGGTCCTTCATCAGGTGACAGTGGAGGGCTCGGTCGTAACACAGAATTTATAGCAAAAATTTGCAGTGTGATGTAACTGAAATTATACATTGAAAAATTGATTGTCTGTTAAGCCTTTCATCTGTTAGAATATAGTGATAGTTTCACTTCTTTCATGTGTAAATCACAAAACCTTTTTTTTAAAGTTGCATTCTCGGGTTAGCTGTTAACAATGGTGATAGATACTGGGGATCTCCAACTTCTGTCGCGACACTACAGATTTCTTACAGAAACTCAGCCCCCACAGACCAGTCGAACCGAGAACATTCCTCGTCACAATGGACGTTTCCGCACTCTACACCAGCATCCCCCACAAGGATGGCATCGCGGCAACAGCCTCAGTACTCAACACCAACTACTGCCAGTCTCCAAACACCATCCTACAACTCATCCGCTTTATCCTCGATGATAAAGTCTTCACCTTTGACAACCAATTCTTCATCCAGACACATGGTACAGCCATGGGGACCAAATTTGCACCCCAATATGCCAACTTTTTTATGCACAGGTTCAAACAAGATTTCTTCTCTATGTAGGATCTCCAACCAACATTGTACACCAGGTACATTGATGACATTTTCTTTCTCTGGACCCATAGCAAGGAGTCACTGATAAAACTACACAGTGACATCAACAAGTTTCATCACACCATCAAACTCACCATGGACTACTCTCGACTCTC
>NC_057732.1:12583942-12604024 GCF_004010195.1 Chiloscyllium plagiosum
GTCTAGCTATCACCATTGTTAACAGCTAACCCGAGAATACAATTTTTAAAAAAAGGTTTGTGATTTACACATGAAAGAAGTGAAACTATCACTGTATTCTAACAGATGAAAGGCTTAACAGACAATCAATTTTTCAATGTATAATTTCAGTTACATCACACTGCAAATTTTTGCTATAAATTCTGTGTTACGATCGAGCCCTCCACTATCACCTGATGAAGGAACGTCGCTCCGAAAGCTAGTGTGCTTCCAATTAAACCTGTTGGACTATAACCTGGTGTTGTGTGATTTTTTAACTTTAAAAGAGATAAATATTCCTATACTTATTTCATGCAACAATGCTTCACCATTAACAACCAGTAACTGGGACTCCTGTGCCACACCATTCGTAGCTGTGAATTTTGGTTCCTCCCACTCAATTGTTTTGTCCTTCCCCCTCCACTAGCCCCATAGTTTTTTGAAAAAAGAATTAAATTGTGGCAGAGAAAAATATTGGAGGACTAAAGGAATATGAAGAGAAAAAAAAACAATATTTCCCTGCTTTATAAAAAATTGCCAAACATCTGAGTCACCACAGACTTTGGAAATACTGCAAAAAAATTGTCATCGCGTGTAATCATTTGTTTTTAAGTAGTTTCATCCCTTTGTGTTCTGGCTGCACATAATGTTCAACCACCAACCCCAACCCCAACTCTCCTCCCCCCCCCCTCACAATTCCCCTTCTTTCCATCCACACCAGATGTCTCTGTAATTGGGACAATTCATGAAGAATTAACAAGATAGATTTCAGTTGCAGCATTCTGGAACTGCATGACATTAGAGTAAACTGCACCACCCCTGCTTCAATAGGGATAAGGTTTCCTTCCATTGAGCTTTGAAATTCTAAACAACTACCCCGAACATATTCCTGAGCATGTGTGTCCTTTGGCCCACCCAAATCCTGAGGGAAGGTGGGTCCATTATCATTGTTAAACTGGTATAATTTCTTAGGAATCAATCACCATTAGCAACAGAGAATGTTGATCTGCAAGAACTGCCAGATAACAGGCCTTGATCCCTCACCATTAATCCACATGGGTGAAGAGCCAAGGAATTTTCCCTGGTGCCTTGCTCAATGTTCACAGCTTAACCAACAGCACGTTTTAAAAGAAAATACAGATAACCCGGTGTTTGTGGGACATTGCTAAGTGTAAGTTGGCGGTCATATTTCTACACCGGTAGCTCCACTTTAAGACTGTTTCATTGGCCGCAAAATGCTTTGAGACCACTTGAAGTCATGAAGCTCACCATACAAATAAAAGCCTGTCTATTTCATTCTTTTATGGATGGCTAAGCAGTGAAATGATGAAGGTTAACACTCTGTCATTGCAACAATGGCAATCAAAATCACTGCTGGCCTACCAAGCCAATGCACTATAATCTCAGTCTATTTTAGCTTCAGCTTGGCACTTTAAAAAAGAGCTCTAGGGGTCTGATGTACAAAGCAGTACCATACATAATATTCAGGAAATAAATAATCTTCATAAATGGAATTAAATCTAAATTCAACTGTTATCAATTGCGTAATCTATTATATCAAAATTACAAAAAATGTTTTGCATTCTGCAAAAAAATATTTAGTTTGAGAGGGAACTATTATAAATATTTAAGGCACTTTGTTAATCCCCGTAATCCTGTGAAACCATTTTCATTTTTGCTAGTGTTTGCTCAGTAGACTATAAATCCTCTTAGCAGGGATTTAGATTTTAAACAGTTTGAGATAGTGAAGCTCCAAAATAGAATACTGTTTTATTACTGATTACAAATCTGCAGCCTGTGTGGTTGAATAGTGCTTCATAGATTTACTTCTTCCAATTCTAAACCAATTTTGCATTTCGGAGCATGGTGGAGTTGCAGTTGGCACTAATGTTTACAGCATCTGCATTTTTTACCTGGGATGGAACTGATATTAAACAGATTGCTTCAGAGAAATCTGGTTCAACCACTGACTGGTTCCCAACTCAAAATTGTTGACTATACCACACGCAGGCGCATATTTATAATCCTGAGGATTGTTCAGTCTGGTGATCAGTGAAGGCAGGAGGACAAGGGGCTAAAGCTACAAGCAATGACAACGATGGCCTTGCTGTATTGCAGAACGTCATATGGAAAATTATTCAAGTTAGAAGTGTTCAAGAATTGTTGATACCGATAGAGTCCACACATTAGGTCTGCTGATTTGACTTGACAGCACTTCACATTTCAGATGATTGCAATTTTCCTCTGCATGTTGCAGTGCGGTGTCTGTCTAGAGTAAGGACAGAGCTTGGATTTAAAATTGACACACTCCATGGCTTCAGAGCATTACATAGTGGCTTACAGCCAATGAACTACTTTTGAAGCTCAATTTGATCTTGTCACGTGGATGAGAACCACTGGGAATAATGTTTGTGGTTTTTGTCCACAGTGGATCTTAGTTACAGTTGGAAGTCTATATATCTAGTGGAAGGATTCACCAACAGCATTGCAAGTAGCCTCCATTTTCAGATTTGGCATTGCTCAGATATCCCAGTGCTTTGCACTTATAGAATGGGTGGACATCTGGGGAGTAAAATGGGGAATGGACTGGCCACATCACCCAGTGAGGATGCAGCAACTGAAGACTCAGCTGCAATGTTATCACTCAGGGCTTCCTTCACATGGAAGAACAGTAATAGGGCTGAGGATTACAATGTACTTTGTTCAATATCATTTCTACACCTGGAAAGGAATGGGGTCTGGTTAGAGGGGTAAACATTTCGGGAGATATTGAAGATTGGGAATATACAACAATAGCATGCATATTGTCTGAAGATAAATAGAGATGGAAGAAGAATAGAGATGAGGGTGTTCAGGCTATTTGCGAAGATTGAATGGGATAGAATGTTTGAAGGTGCAGTAACTATCTCCTCCTCGGTGAGGTGCCTACACAATCACTATTCCCCTTTACCTTTCCAATCAGGGCAATGAACTTCCTTCAGCACTTTATCCACAGGACCCAGTTTCTCTATTATGTACTGCTACACATTGTCACCAGCTGTTAGTGAGATTTTCTTTGTCTGTGAGCATAGATTGAGAGAGGATGAATGGTGTTTCACTGCCTCCACAGCAGAACCCCACACACTCACCACATCAAACTGTGCAGCCTGCAATCCCAAACATTTTGCATTCAGCTGCTCCTTGGAAATCATTGGACACAGCATTGGCTAAATGGCACATTTAGACCCTTCAAATATCTTATTTCCTTCTACTAGACACGCATGTGAAATCACTTTTAAATGAAAGACTTGCATTTCTATAGTGCCCTTGATAATTTTTTTACAGTCAATGAATACTGTCAAGTATATTTTCTGTTGTAATGTATGAAACACAGCAGCCAACTTGTACACGGGAACGTTGATCAAATAATCTGTTTCCATGCTGTTTGACTCTATGACTATGTCTAGTACCATGGAATCTTTTACAGTCAGCAGAGAGGACAGACAAGCCTCAATTTAACACTGCAGACAATGTAATACTTCCTCAGTACTGCACATGGAGTGCATAGATTTTTGTCCTTCTGTCTCTGTAGTGAGAGTTGAACCATACTGAGTCAAAGCTGACAACTGTATTTGCCTTTGGCTTAGACTTTATGTCATCCACTTACAGATGAATTGAACCCTTCAATTCATTTAAGTATCAATACCTGGGAAAATATTTTCTCACCTAAGCACTGGGAGAGCTTCAACCAGGGATTCCCCACCTTATCAATTTCTGAGCTGTAATCAATGCAGTGTTTTATCAGCATCATCACATGAACAAATTAAAAGCTCATTATGGGACTTCCATGAAGATATTAGTAATGAAGCTTTACTGTGTATCACTAAACTGTTCAACTAGTAATAGACATCACCATAGTCCAAGAATTGCTTTCACATTAGACATCACTGGCAATGAGTTTAACCTCAAGCGATGAGTGAGGTTAAGAAGGGAGTAATCTCAGCTGGTGTAGGAATCAAACCCCCACTGCTGGTGTCGCTCTGCATTGCAAGCCAGCCGTCTGGCCAACTGAACTAACTGACTCTCACTGTTCAACTATACAGGGCATCACAACCAAGTCTGATCCTGTCTGTTTCTGATAGCATGTCTGCATTTGCCACAAAGAATCAATGATTAGGCACAAAAAAGGCCCCTAGGCCAGATGTATGCTTTAATTGGTAGCATATAATACAGAATTGGTATAGACACGACACTGAATCTGTGACCTTTCCGACTCTCTCACTTCAAGCACTATACAATACATTGATTCAGTGTGTCTTGGAGGTTATTTTTGTTCCTCTATTTACAGATCCTAAACATTCTCTTTTTATCTACTGTGCCTATACCCTCCCTTTGTCTATTCTGGTAAACATGTTTTCAGAAGAAATATTCACTAGCTTAAAATAGCAAACTCTCAGCCTGTAAAGTGCCAGAACATTGCATTTTGAACAGTTTGTGCTGTTGGAGTTGCCATATCCAACTTCAGAGATTTTCTCTTGGGTCCTATAAATTCAACTGAGCAGCTTCCCAAGAAACAGGACTCGACTGAAATAGATTTTGTCGTTGCCAATGCAGGGAGGAGTAAGGAGGAACAGATACTTTAGAAGGGTGTCCAGGAGCTGCTACTGGAGCTGTACATGGCTGTTCCAATGCACTGCAATCCTGAGTATCACAGAGCAGCAGGGTAATGATTTAACTGTTGAAATTCCTGTAAAACAATTTGTGAACCTCTGCCAGGTTAAGTGCTGTATGTAATGAGTAGCGGTCTAGTTCCTTCCAATGTGAGATGAAGATAATCTGAGGATAGGCTCCAGAAATCCGGTTCTATATCTCCCAATGACTAGCTCCGTAGCAGGTCTGGTTGAGGCCTAGGACATAGCTAAATCCCCTCTCTGTAATTTGAAGGGGTAAAAGCTAAAAGAGATCTGAAAAGTGAGGAGGACTAAATCGACAAAATCAACAATAGAAGGGAGGAAAACATTAGCAACAATGGTACTGGTACCACTATAAATCGAAACTACATGTTGGAATACACATTTTTAATATATGCATAGGAAAGAGGTAGCTAATATTTAGATTTGAGGAGAAGCATCAACTTTGGTGGAAGCTATCTTATTGGCACAGGTTTTCACAGTTCTAAGAACCAGATTTCTAAACAACTTTGAAGCCCATCCCCATTCACAGGACTCTAATGATCTCTGCTGCAGGGTAAGGGGCCTGGTCATCAACTTGCAGCCTGCATTTCCAACCTGGTTGGCTCCAGTATGGGAGTGGGCATCCCCATGACTCCACAATCTTTGTGAAGTCAGGCCAGCTTCCCCATAATGTACTTCACCCTCAGAAATGCCATAAGCCACAACCTAGATTAGGGAACCTATAGAAAGATCTAACCTGTGCCCAGGACATTCCCCATTTCCCCTCCACTCCAACTCAAGACAAGTCACACCACATTCACATGGCTCCTTATAAAGCCACCACCCTCCAGTGGCTTCCATACCTACTCACACTAACCCATGACCCTCCCATGCCCATTCACCTAGTATACACCATATACGGAATCAATAGCCCTGTAGTACAATGGAGTACGCACAACTATGCATCAAAGTGAAAAAAGAGAAGCCTATTCACAATTCTTTCTTTGCAAAAGGCCTGCTGTTCCTACAGCACTGTCAGACACACAGACTATTAATACATCAATAAATAGCAGAGGCTTCTTTCAAACACTTCATATATCTTAATCTAGTGTCAATAAAGACCGAGACATGGGCAAAAGAAATCACAGAAAGAATCATTTATTGTAGCCACTTAAAGATGTTAATCAAGCAATGTCATTAGTTCTCCCCTGTTGTCGAAATGAGAACCCCGTACTGGGATAGCCCTTTTATGAATCAGGCCTCAAGCTAAACTCGCATAATGAGCCCAAGTGTAACAGAACCTTTTCAGCAGAACTGGATTACACAGTAGGAACATTTTCACATACAGAATAATTTGCTTAAATTAGGGTTGAAACTGTCTTTCAGGACCCATTTCCAAATGCCTCAATGCATCACTCAAAATACATTTATGTCACACAGTACATTATTGTGGTGACCACAGAGAGATGGCTATATTTACCTGAATATACAGTCATGGAAGATCATGAGTGCCCTACTGACACCAACATGAAGTTGGTGTCAAGTGCTATGCTATTCTGACATCTACTTACAGTCTTGCAACTGAAAATTAGGTTTATTTCCTTTCTCGTTTGACTTTTCCATCTTCTGTTTTTCCTTCCTTTGCACATTTGAAATGTTGCCAATGGCTTTAAACTTCTCTTTGTCTTTTTGGAAGCTCTCGAATTTGTCTTCTACTTCCTTGAGCAAAATGTTTGTTTGCAATCGTTCAGAAATAAACTGGTTCCTCAGTGAGTATTCAACCCTCAAGTTTCTGCCTTACCAGTCATTTGTGTTAAAGTGCTTAATATTTTAACAGCTCTCCGAAAATAAATGATGAACCCTTCTGTGTTAATTCTCAATCTGTGCCAATCAGTGTGAGCAATCATTCATTATTTATCATTTTGAAAACCTTTCATAATTTTAAAAGCCTTTTATTAAATTCCATTAAGTTACTCTGCTCCGCAATGGTGACCTTTGATTTGTGATATCTTTCTGAGGACTCTACATGGCTCTGATTTATTTCCTGTATTAGCAAAATGCAAGGGAAAGAAATTAAAGAAAGTAGAAAGTTAAGTTGTATCTGACTCAAAGCCAGTAGATCATTTACTGCTATCATTCTCCATAATTCTGAATAAAATTTTAAAAAAACATGGCCAAAGATACTGCAATTGTACAATTAGCAGAAAATGTGATTGATCAGCTATAAAAGTAACATGTTGCTTAACATTATTCACTTCAAGCAAGTGTATTAGAAAAATACAAGGTTTGATCCCTCCATTATTTCAATAACTTCAAAAAAGTTCAATTTATGTCTCATTTTGTGTTCAAGAAGGATGCTGGGTTTTCATTGAATTTAAAGCCCTCTGGGAGAACTAAAATGACCTGCATTGAGCCAGTGTGTACATATTCTCTCCGTTTTGGCTAAGATTTGCCTGAATCAGTAATTGCCCTTTCTGAAATACCTTAGATTTTGCAGTTCACTGATTAAATGGACACTGAGGCTTCAGTCCTGAATCTCACGTATCTCTAAAACAAGAGTCTCCTTTGCCCAAAATTTCAACCTGGTTCACAGACTGGGTCTAGACTTGCCATGTTATTCAACCTTAACAATATAGCTGTCTGCTAGTGACAGCACATGCTTGCAAAAGAATTTTTCACTAAGCAGCAGATAGTATTTCTCAACAAAATCTAATTGAACTTGATCCAAACTGATTTGTTTTGAAAATAGTTGATCCGTTTGACCCATGAAGTCCAGTTTTGCTGACCCATCCTGGGCTGTAGTGCACCCTATATCCTATTGAAAGGCAGCTTCATAGTAACCACTTAACCATTGTTGCTTGTTGTGTAAGCCCATCTGGTTCACTAATATTTTTTAATGAAGGAAGTCTGCTATCCTCATCTGGTTTGGCCCAGGTGTAACTCAAGAGCCACAGCGGTGTGGTTGAATTTTAACTGCCCTCTGGGCTTGTCCTGGCAAGTCACTCAGCTCCATAGGCAATCGCGAATGGCCGAGCCAGCAATGCCTACATCCTATTAATGAATTTTTAGAAAACTTCTACATGTTTCTCTCCTACTTCAAAACAAGACCATCTGCAGAATATGCTTCCCTCACTCAAGTGAAGAAGGTCACCTCAGCGTACAACAGGATCTTGATCAGGTGGGCCAATGGACCAATGAGTGGAAGATGGAGTTTAATGTAGATAAGTGTGAGGTGCTGCATTTTGAAAAAGCAACCCAGGGCAGGACTTAATGGTGAGATCCTGTAGCGTGTTGCTGAACAAAGAGACCTTGGAGTGTAGGTTCATAGCTCCTTGAAAATGGAATCACAGGTAGATAAGATAGTGAAGAAGGCATTTGGAATGCTTTCCTTTATTGGTCAGAGTATTGAGTACAGGAGTTGGGAGTTCATGTTGCAGCTGTTCAGGACATTGGTTAGGCCACTTTTGGAATATAGAGTGTAATTCTGGGCTCCCTGCTATAGGAAGGATGTTGCGAAACTTGAAAGAGTTCAGAAAAGATTTACAAGGATGTTGCCAGGATTGGAGGTTTTGAATTATAGGGAGAGTCTGAATAGACAGGGGCTATTTTCCCTGGCGTGTTGGAGACTGAGGAGTGACCTTATAGAGGTTTACGAAATCATGAGGTGTATGGTTAGGGTAAATAGGCAAAATCTTTTCCCCAGGGTGGGGGACTCCAAAATGAGAAGGCATTGGTTTAAGGGGAGAGGGGAAAAAATTTAAACGATACCTAATGGGTAACTTTTTTATGCAGAGAGTGGTGCATGTATGATTGAGCTGCCAGAGAATGTGGTGGAGACTGGTACAACTATAACATTTAAAAGGCATCTGGATGGGAATATGAATAGGAAGAGTTTAGAGGGATATGGGCCAAATGTTTTGATTAGATTAGATTCCCTACAGTGTGGAAACAGGCCCTTCGGCCCAACTAGTCTACACTGAACCTCCAAAGAGTAACCCAGCCAGACCCATTTCCCTCTGACTAATGCACCTAACACTATGGACAATCTAGCTTGGCCAATTCACCTGACCTGCACATCTTTGGACTGTGGGAGGAAACCGGAGCACCCAGAGGAAGCCCACGCAGACACGGGAAGAATGTGCAAACTTCACACAGACAGTCGCCCGAGGCTGGAATTGAACCTGGTGGTGGGAAATGAATAAAGATTCGTGCACCTTATATCTTTCACTGTGTCTCATACCTGCACACACACATGGGTGCTGGGAAAAGAATAAGCACTACCGCAATTAGGTGGTAGTGTGGGAATATAAAATGAAAAAAAATAAACGAAAAGCGGATTCTCCAATGGAGGGCTCTCTACGCGTGAGTCCTCCCTCTTTCTCTCAGGAATCTGGGGTGGAGGGTGCTGCACACAATGGTCCCCTGCAACCGCAGATTGCGGTGGTTCACAAACCCCTTGCCCAACAGCTTCTTCTGTGGTGCTGTGGAGTCTGTGGTCCATGTATATATTGCATGTGGGCGCTTGCACTCCCTTTTGGATTTCCTCGAAATCCTCCTTCTCTGCTTTTGGTTGCACTTCAGTCCCATGCTCCTGACCTTCGGACGCCCAGTACGGAGGAGGTACATAAACAGGTCCAGGCAGCGGGCCATGGAGGGGGTCGTTAGGGCCGACTGCCTGCCCCTCTTCCGCGGTTACGTTAGAGCCCAAGTGTCCTTGGAGAAGGAGCACGTGGTGTCCACCAACACCCTGGAGTTGTTCAGGGAGAGGTGGGCGCCGCAGGGAGTGGAGTGCATTATTTCCCCCTCTAACTCTATTTTGATTTAATCCCTGCCCTCCCCTTCATTGTTTGATCACACAGCATTGCCCTTTGATGTCAAGGGCAGTGTTTGTCATTGGCCACCTGGGTGTTTCCTTTCTTTCTGGTGGTGGAAATTGAATAAAGATTGGTACATATTGTGTCTCTTACTATGCCTCACACCTGCACACACATTGGGTGCTGGGGAAAAATAAGCACTATCGCAGTTAGGCGGTAGTTTAGGGGTATTTAAAAATAAATAAATAAACAGGGGATTCAGAAGGTCTTCTCAGTCTGGGATTGGCTTTGAGTCATGTAAATAAAGGGTAACGTGGTGATGAGGTATTTATCTCTATACAGCTATTTCAGCAATGAAGAAAGCTATTGAATAGAATGTTAAGAACTGTACTTTTTAATTAATGACCAGTGAGTGATGTATTTAGAAGGTACAGGATTTTCAGAACTGTAGGATTGAGTTCCAAAAAGGCCCTAAGTGCAAAAGATTTCAACAATTTTAAAACGCCGCCTTCAAGATGTTATTTTGAGGTATATCTGAGCAACTGAATGTTGCCTTTATAGTGTGGATTATTTGTCTGATGTTAGTTATTAATCTACATACGTTTTTAAAATTTTTTGTTTTCATTATTTGAGGCATTCTTTGACAGCTTGGTACTACTTCAGCACTGTAAGAATTTAATATGAATTCATTTATTGGCAGAATTCTCGAGCTATAAATTACACACTGGGATTGAGAAATATTTTTACTATTTAAAAAGAAAAGCTTCCTCAAGGATTGGATTTCACTGTGTTTTTCTGAGTGACTCCAATTTTAAACATTTTTGCAGTGAGCTTTTCACATTGTGTTTATAAATAGTAGGAGCCATAGCTCATGGACAAAAATTTCTGTTTTGTTATTAACAAAGTTCAGTTGGGGGAGGCAATGACCGAATGGTAATTGTCGCTGGACTGTTAATCCACAGATCCAGGGAATGTTCTGGGGACCCGATTTGAATTTCACCATGACAGATTGTGGAATTTGAATTCAATATTAAGAGTCTAATGATGACTATGAATCCATTGTCGATTGTCAAGAAAAACCCTGGTTCACTAATGTCCTACAGGGAAAGAAATTGCCGTCCTTACCTGGTCTGGGCTTAAACGTGACTCCGGACTCACAGCAATATGGTTGACTCTCATCTGTTTTCAGGGCAATAAAGGATGGACACTAAATGCTGGCCTAGCCAGCCATGCCCTCATCCCGTGAATGAATGAATAAAATAAAATGTATACTACCCTAATTTAATCCAGAAACTTGGAATTGGAACTTCCAGGTTGGGATTTAAGAACAAGACAAGCTCTTCTTCCTTACAATGAATGTTGCACCCAAATAAGTTTTGGGGAGTTGTGTAGAAATAAAATTGGGTTAAAATGCTAATAGAATTGTGCATTTGGAAAGTGTGTGGACCCCTTTCAAGTCCTACTCTTGAACACAAGTCTAAGTTGATACAGGTGTGCAATAATGTGGAAATGTGACATAGTCAAAAGTGTGGCCTTTCAGATGAAAGGTTAAACCAAGGCATCTTGGTCCTCTGTGGTGTGTGTAAAAGAGGTCCACTGCACTGTTTTGAAGAAGTGTAGGAGAATAATCCCTGATGCCCTGGCCAACACTGGTCTCTCATAATCAACATCATAGAACAGATGATGTAGTCTTTATAACAGGGCTGTTTGTCGGAGCTTACTGTGTGCAATTCGGCTGCTGCATTTCCTCTATTGCAACAGAGACTCCATTTCAAATGTATTTCATCTGCTATAAAGCACTTGGTGGTGTCCTGTGATAATGAAAGATGCTATTCAAATGCTAATCTAGTACATAAGTGGTGGGTGGAGGGGCAGAGCATCTTTGTTGTTTGTAAATATTGCCTTTTTGTGAAAACATCACATAGTTGTTCTGCAAAGTGCTTTTGAAACCATGTTTTTTTTTATCAATCATAATATTACTAGTTCCCTAGTTTTAAATTCTTTGGCAGCACCTCTGTTTTTGGAAAAATAAGTTGTTTTGTGGCATTACTGACAGTTGGAGAAAGTCAATCAGAACAGGCTCTTTTCGTTATAGTTCATTCTTTTATTGAGCTGGTAAAGTGAAAATACAGTTGACATCTCAGGGAGTAATAGAATAGTTCCAGCAGAAGTAGACAGTTTGGTTCCTCATGTCCATGCTGAGTCTTTGTAAAACCAACTCTGCTATTCCCAATCCCCTTCCTATATCCCATAGCCCTGTTGTTTTCTCTTCAAGTAATGATTCAACTTTGTTTGAAAACCACGATTGAACCTACACATACCACACACTCAGGTGGCTCATTCCAGACCCAAAGCATTTGCTGCATAAAAGTGTTTTCCTCATGTTGACTTCCATCGTCAATCACCTTAAATCTGTGTCTTCTGATTTTTGACCGATGCACCAATGGGAACAAATTCTCTCAACTAACTTCATCAAGTCCCTCATAATATTGAACACTTACATCAAATCTTGTCTCAATCATCCCTTCTCTAAAGTCCCAGCTTTATCACGTATCCATGTAACTGAAGTTTTTTAACCCCAGAACTATTTTTATAAATCTTTTCTGCACCCTCTGTAAAACCTTCAAATTCTTCTTGAAGTGTGGTACCCAGAATGGACATAATGTTCTAGTTGAGGCCAAACAGGTTAATTATCAACCTGCAAATCCATTAAACATGTGCCAATGGCAGGCAGTTAGAACAGAAGAAATTCCTGGTCAGCCATGTTGTGGGAAGGAAGTTGGATCCTCTACCATCACTATCCATTGCTCCATCAATGTATGTTGCCACAGCAACTCAGACTCCCAGAACAATCTGCGATACACACATACACAGGAGCACACGTAGATACATACACATTAATACAGATACACACACAATCATAAACTCACACAGACACAAACGCACACACACTTACATGCGCACACACATATGTACATATACACACAGGCACATACACAGATGCACACTCACATACTCTCACACATAGACACGTTCACACTAACACAGACACATGCACAATTACAAACACGCACAGAGGCACACATGCAAAAACACACAGACAGATGCACATTCCCACACACATACACAGAGACATAGGTGCACACGCAGACACAGGCATATACATAAACATATATGCACATTAACACACACATACACTCACAAACACACACATACATAGAGGCACATAAAGACATAGACACATGCACATGCCCACACACCTTCTTTCACATTAATGGGACAAGAGGCTTTAGCTGGTGTCTTGAAGTAAAACAGCAGACTCAAGATTCTGTTTGTGGGCAAAAGGCTAGCTTGATCCAATAGTTGCTCGACAGCTTCACGACTTCACTGTCAAGCAAGTCAGTTTCCATAAGAGACCAAAAGAGAAAATGTTGGAAAATCTCAGCAGGTCTGGCAGCATCTGTAATGAGAGAAAAGAGCTGATGTTTCGAGTCTAACTGACCCTTTGTCAAAGCTTTTCAGCATTTTCTCTTTTGGTTTCAGAATCCAGCATCCGCAGTAATTTGCTTTTTTTAGTCAGTTTCCATTTTTGTTGTTAGTCATTGTCAAGGATTATAACACACACACACACACTCACAAACACACACATACATAGAGGCACATAAAGACATAGACACACGCACATGCCCACACACCTTCTTTCACATTAATGGGACAAGAGGCTTTAGCTGATGTCTTGAAGTAAAACAGCAGACTAAAGATTCTGTTTGTGGGCAAAAGGCTAGCTTGATCCAATAGTTGCTCGACAGCTTCACTACTTCACTGTCAAGCAAGTCAGTTTCCATAAGAGACCAAAAGAGAAAATGTTGGAAAATCTCAGCAGGTCTGGCAGCATCTGTAAGGAGAGAAAAGAGCTGATGTTTCGAGTTTAACTGGCCCTTTGTCAAAGCTTTTCAGCATTTTCTCTTTTGGTTTCAGAATCCAGCATCCACAGTAATTTGCTTTTTTTAGTCAGTTTCCATTTTTGTTGTTAGTCATTGTCAAGGATTATAACAAGATTACTGACATAAGAATCACATTTATTAAATGAAGAAAAATTATCCTCTCTGACTTGGATCCGACTGCAAAGATCTAACACTTTGTCTGTGTTGGAGTGTTGACTAACAGATACTAGTAGTGTCACATTAAACTAACTGTATGGAAAAGCATTAATCAATATTGTGCATATCTCTGAGGAACATTTCAAAGTATTCCACGCAAATTGCTGCTGAATTGCAAAGAGTGTCATTGTAGAGACAAATATGTTATTTGTAAACAAGAAGCTAGAAATAGCATTGAGATATTAAATCTCTTTTCTTGCTGTTAGTTGAGGTATAGATTCTGATTGGCACCAGAGAGAAAGCACTTTGCATTGCATTGTACCAGACAGTTATGAATAATCACTTGATCAAGAGAGAGGTTGGAGTTACCCTGGCCCTTGGATTAACAGCCGTCTGAAGTGCAATCCTCCTAATAGTAATGCAATGCAGTGTCACTTTGGATTATATGTTCAAGTGTTGCAATGGGATGTGAATCTGCTGTCTTCTGGCTCAAAGATGTGAGGGCTACATCGTGAGTCTGGCTCCTAAAAGGGGACTGCAGCGATGCTCTGAAATGAATATTGATTTTCTTTTGGCCATTAGTGAAGGATGATTATTTATTCCATTTTTTTGCAAACCTCACGCTGTCAGACAATGGATTGGGCAGTTTTAAACTGAGTACCCATTTGAAGAGTCATCTTGAGTTGAAATGTGAGCTTGCTTTCTCTCCATGGATGCTGCATGACCTGCTAAAATCTCCAGATTTTTTTTAATTCAGATTCCAGCATCTACAATAATTTGCTTCTACACCCATTGATATATCACTGTGCGAGCCAATGATTTGGTGCAAGATTTAAAACAGGATTCACAGAAAACATCCAAGCAAACAAAATTTTACAAAGTTCAGAAGCTGACTGAACTCAGCATGCCTATGATTAAAGCATTATTCTATCTCTAGTAAAGTGCAGGAAGTGGAGGATAGTCATATACAAACAATGGCCATCAATTTAATTCTAGAGTCTTTCCCAGTGCAAGCTCCAGGTGTGATTGACAAGGGAATGATCCAGCCATCCATTTTCCAGCTGGAAATAGCAATGCTGTAATAAAACAGTTGGTTTTGAAAATGGGTGATTATTCTGCATTTGAAGTTTCATCAAGCAACTAAAGAAGACTCACCACCAACAGTAAGTCCTGGCATTTTGTGCTGGGAACATTAAGCTATTGGTAAAATATTAGAATGGGGTGAAAAACTGTTGCTGGAAGAAAGGAAACAAGTTAATGTAGAGGCTAAAAGAGAAATATGTGAGTTTTTCAAATCAGTCTTTACCTGCCTACAAATTTTTTGGAGTCATTCTCAGCTGTGAGTGTCGCTGCATTTATTGCTCATTCCTAGTGGACCTTGAGAAGGTGGTGGTGAGCTGCCTTCCTGAACCGCTGTAGTCCATGTGCTGTGGGTTGACTCACAATACTCTTAGGGAATGAATTCCAGGATTTTGACCCAGCGACAGTGAAGGAATGGCGATGTATTTCCAAGTCAGGGCTGGTGTTCTCATGTATCTCTGCCCTTGTCCTTCTAGCTGGAAGTGATTGTGGGTTTACAGGGTGCTGTCTGAGGGTCTTTGGTGAATTTCTGAAGTGTACCTTGTAGATAGTATACACTGTTGCTACTGAGGGTCAGTAGTGGAGGGAGTAGATGCTTGTTAGTACCAATCAAGTAGGCTGCTTTGTCCTGGATAGTGTCATGCTTTTTGAGTATTGTTGGAGCTGCACCCATCCAGGCAAGTGGGGAATATTCCATCACACTCCTGAATCGTGCCTTGTAGACGATGGACAAGCTCTGGGGAGTCAGGAGGTAAGTTACTCGCTGCAGCATTCCTAGACTTGTCATGCTCTGTTGGAATGTATTTATATGGTGAGTCTGGTGAGTTTCTGGTTAATGGTAACCCCAAGGATGTTGCTAGTGGGAGATTTAGTGATGATAATACCATTGAATGTGACGGAGCAATGGTTAGATTGTCTCTTATTGGAGATAGTCATTGGCTGGAATTCGTGTGGTGCAAATGTTACTTGCCACTTGTCAGCCCAAGCCATGGGTACTGTCCAGATCTTATTGCATTTGAACATGAATTTCTTCAGTATCAGAGGAGTAGCAATGGTGCTCAATATTGTGCAATCATTGCCAAACATCCCTACTTCTGGCCTTATGATAGAGGTAAGGTCATTGATGAATAGCTGAAGATGTTTGGGCCTAGGACACTACCCTGAGGAACTCTTGCAGAGATATTCTGGAGCTGAACTGACTGACATCCAACAAGCACACCATCTTTCTATGACTGCAACCAGGAGAGAATTTGCTCCCCATTTCTATTGACTCCAGATTTGCTCAGCTCCTTGATGCCACACTTGGTCAAGGTCCTTTCTTCATATTTGAACCAAAGCTGTAATGAGGTCAGGAGCTGAGTGGCCCTGGCAGAATCCAAACTGGGCGTCACTGAGCAGGTTATTGCAGAGCAGGTGCTGCTTGATAGCACTGTTGATGATACCTTCCATCACTTTACTGATGATCGAAAATAGACTGATGGGGCAGTAATTGGCTGAATTGGATTTGACCTGTTTTTTGCATATAGGAGAAACCTTGACAATTATCCACATTGTCCAGTAGGTTCCATTGGTGTATCTGATTAGATTAGATTCCCTACAGTATGGAAACAGGCCCTTCAGCCCAACAAGTCCACATCGACTCTCTGAAGAGTAACCCACCCAGACCCATTTCCCTCTGACTAATGCACCCAACACTATGGGCAATTTAGCATGGTCAATTCACTTCCAGCATCTGCAGCCCTTGTTTTTACCCAATTCACCTGACCTGCACATCTTTGGACAGTGGGAGGAAACCGGAGCACCTGGCGGAAACCCACACAGACATGGGGAGAACATACAAACTCCACACAGACTGGAATCTGGAATTCCGAAGCTGGAATCGAACCCGGGTTCCTGGTGCAATAGTGCTAACCACTGAGCTCTGTGCCACCCCATCGAAATGCTTGGCTGAAGAAGTAGCAAGTTCTGGAACAGAAGTCTTCAGTTGTATTGTCAGGACCTGCAGCATTTGCAGTAGCCAGTGCTCCCAACCATTTCTTGATATCATGTGGAATACATCGAATTGGCTGAAGACTGGTATCTGTGATACTGGGGACTACTAGAGGAGGCTGAAGTGGATCATCCACTCAGTAATTCTGGCTGAAGGTTGCAATGAAAGCTTCAGCCTTGTCTTTTACTGATATGCTGGGCTCTTTCATCACTGAGGTGGGGATACATGTGGAGCCTCCTCCTCCAGTGAGTTGTTTAATTGTCCACCACTATTCACAACTGGGTGTGGCAGGACTGCAGGGCTTAGATTTGATCCATTGGTTGTCGGATCACTTAGCTCTGTCATCACCTGCTGCTAATGCTGTTTGGATGCAAGTGATCCTGTTTGGCAGCTTCACCAGGTTGACACCTCATCTTCAGGTATTGCAGGTGCTGCTCCTGGCATACCCTTCTGCATTCTCCATTCAACCTCTGGCTTGATGGTATTGGTTGAGTGGGGGATATGCCAATGCAATGGGGTTACAGATTGTGTTGGAGTACAATGCTGCTGCTGTTGATGGCCAACATGTGCCTCGTGGATGTCTGATTTTGAATTGTTAGATCTGTTCGAAGTCTGTCCCATTTAGCACGGTAATAGTGCCACATAACATGATGCAGGGTATTCTCACTGGGAAGACTCTGTCTGGTGGTCACTCTTATCAATATCGTCATCCACAGATGCATCTGTGGTTGGCAGATTGGTAAGGATGAGGTAAAGTATGAATTTCCTTCTTGTTGGTTGCCTCACCACCTGCTGTAGATATGGACTAGCAGCTCTGGTCCTTTAGGACCGTGCTAAATGGGACAGACTTCGAACAGATCCACCAATTCAAAACTGGACCTCTATGAGGCACTGTGGGCCAACAACAGCAGCAACAGTAGCAACAGCATTAGCATTGTACTCCAACATATTGTGTAACCTCATGGCCCGATCTGTAGTTCTGCTGCTGAGCCAGTCTTGGTGGTGGACATTGAAATCCCCCACCCAGATACATTTTGTGCCCTTGCCAACCTTTTTTGTTTCCTCTAAGTGTTGTTCAGCATGGAAGAGTACCGATTCATCAACTGAGGGAGGATGGTATATGATAATCAGCAGGAGGTTTCCTTGTCCATGTTTAACCTGAAGCCTTGAGACTTCATGGGGTCCGGAACCAATGTTGAGAATGCCCAGGGCAACTTCCAACTGCATACAACTGTGCTGTCACCTCTGTCGTGCTGGTGGGACACTAGGGATGGTGATGGCGGTGTCGGGGATATTGTCTGTAAGGCATGATTCCTCGAATATGATTATTTCAGGCTGTTACCTGAAAAGTCTGTGAGACAGCTCTCCCCAATTTTGGCGCAAGCCCCCAGATATTAGTAAGGAGGATTTTAGAGGGTTGTTTTTGTTATTGTCGTTTCTGATCCATTATTCAATGCTAGCTGATCCATCCAATTTCATATTTTTATTGAGACATTGTCGCAATTGATATAACTGAGTAGCTTGCTCAGCCATTTTAGAGGGCAGTTAAGAGTTAACCCCAAATTGCTGTGGTTCTGGAGTCACACATAGGCCAGACCAAGTGAAAATGGCAGATTTCCTTCTCTGAAGGATGGTAATGAATCTAATGTCAAAGGTCAGAAGATGATTGGACACATAAAGATTGTAATGCACCTTTCTACATTAATACGAGAAACATTGAACTGACCTAACTTCCTATTTTTCATTTTGCAAAATATTACTTTTTTTTACAAAATTGGCAAGGTTATTAAATATCACTGTCTGGTACCAGTTGAGTTATTTCACAGACACGTTGGCTGTAAGCCAACACCATTAGTGTGGCTTCTAGCAAGTATTAGATTTGAGACGTTGGATATCAGTTTAACTTTTTCAGTGAGGTGTCAAATGTCCAGCCACCTGGAACTCCAGCACTTTCTGTTCTTTGGTAATGACAACATTTATTTGGGTGAAAGTCTGCATTGATGACTGTCAGCTCCCTGTCTGAAGAGGAGGTGACTGGCTAGCAGAGACTTTGTGTACCCAGTTTTATATCTGAAATAAATTTTCAGATAGGCACTGTCAAAGCAGGTCGGCAGCACTTTAGATGTGCAAATGAGGATTTAAGATGTGTTTTACCATCCCATTTATTTTCCTGTGACAAAGTCAACATTTATCAGCTATTCCTAATTGCCCTTGAGAGGGAGGTGGTGAGCAGCTACTGTGCATTGGTGGTAGTGAATGTTTATGGGAGTGGATGGGGCACAGATCAAAAAGGTTCCCCTATCCAGGATGGTGTTGAATATGACCCCTTTGCGGGATAATCTAAATATAAAGTATAGCATATGGAAAGTCAAGACAGTATTAAACTGATTTATTGTATGCAAGTACATACAATGGATACAAGAGAGTGCAATTACATTCCTCCCTCTGTAATGGATATCATGGACCATAGAATCCCTACAGTGTGGAAACAGGCATTTAGCCCAACAAGTCCACACCAACCCTCTGGAGAGTATCCCACCCAAAACCATTCTGCTACTCCATTACTCAACATTTACCCCTGATTAATGTAACTAACCTACACATTTCTTAACAGCATGGGCAATTTACTGTGGCCAATTCACCTAACCTGCACACCTTTGGATTGTGGGAAGAATATATTTCATATACATTTTATACACATCTCATTTTAAATTTATTTATAAGTCTAACATAAGTACTGCTTTCGTATTCCAAGCAGGACACTTCCTTTCTTGATTCAAGTTTTTAGAATGTGGGAAAGGACCATGATGCATCTTGGCTTGAGACGAAAGAAAAGTTGATTTTTCCCTTTGCCTTCAGTTGAATTATTCCCTTCTTCAGATATATCAGTCATGTACTGGGAACCTGGGTTCGAATCTTGCCATGGCAGATGGTAGAATTTGAATCCCATAAAAATAGAACATAGAACATAGAACATAGAAGAATACAGCGCAGTACAGGCCCTTCGGCCCTCGATGTTGCGCCGATCCAAGCCCACCTAACCTACATTAGACCACTATCCTCCATATGCCTATCCAATGCCCGCTTAAATGCCCATAATGAGGGAGAGTCCACCACTGCTACTGGCAGGGCATTCCATGAACTCACAACTCGCTGAGTAAAGAACCTACCCCTAACATCTGTCCTATACCTACCCCCCCTTAATTTAAAACTATGTCCCCTTGTAATAGCTGACTCCATACATGGAAAAAGATTCTCACTGTCGACCCTATCTAAACCCCTAATCATCTTGTACACCTCTATCAAGTCACCCCTAAACCTTCTTTTCTCCAATGAAAACAACCCCAAGTGCCTCAGCCTTTCCTAATACGATCTTTCTACCATACCAGGCAACATCCTGGTAAACCTCCGCTGCACCCGTTCCAGTG
>NC_057732.1:12607592-12647348 GCF_004010195.1 Chiloscyllium plagiosum
TCAGCAGGGACGTCCATGGCATCCCTCGCCTCAAATATGTTGCAAGAGGAACATTGCACTGTCTTCACTGCCATCCCTCTGAAAGTAACCTTTTATTAAAAAAACTGGGTCTAAAGTATACAACAAGCAAAATGCAGCACTTACCTCCTTACCACAACGGGTCTTATTATTTAGGTTAGAGGAGGAGGGCGGGTGGGAGACACTACCTCTGTAGTGCCTCGGGTTCTTCTCCTGCGCGCTTTTAAAGGGGAAAAAAACCTACCCGGCTGCCCCTCTGGTCTTCGTCACTTCCCCCTGCTGCTCCCGCTCTTTCTGTAAAGAGAGAAAAAAACACCGCTGCCTGCTACCGGTAAGTAATTTTAAAACAAACTGTCTTACCTTAGCTGCTGCTTGCACTCAAAGTCAAATCTGGAATTAAGAGTCTAATGATGACCATGAAACCATTGCTGATTGTTGGCAAGACACATCTGGTTCACTAATGCCTTTTAGCAAAGGAAACTGCTGGTCTACCTGACCCACAGCAATGTGGCTGTCTCTTAACTACACTCAGGGCAATCAAAGGACGGGCAATAAGGTCCAGCCAATGACACCCACTTCCCATGACTTTTAAAAATAGTTACAATAAAGACCATCTGTTAACCTGCCAGCGATGAAGTGGTTAACAAACTAGAATCTGACTTTGTACATGAGACAAAGAGCAGTGATCAGATGTTTCACACTGTTAATCATGTAGAAAACATCAAACCATCCTACGTGTTTGCAAAAATTCAAATTATTTGACCTCCGCAAACTACAAATAATGACTACAATTGACACAGGGACAAGTAGAAATTTGCTACTCCTGTGGAAGCCATGGTGAAATCTATGAACTTACAGCATACAATGTTTGACCAATTCGGTGTGCACATAAGCACTGGGAGAGGATGTGCGAAGGGGTAGTGTGGGTCAAGAATGCAGCTAATTATGACTCCTGTTTCTAATAACTCAGAGGAACGAGTTAAAAAACTTAAATTATCTAAATTAATTTTTGCTGGCTGCCCAAGCAGTAATGGAAGAGTTCTGAACATGCACAGAAGGGAAAGGAAGCTTAGGCATTTGACGCATTACTTAAATATTTAACTCTTCTTTTAGGTGTCTGTTTGGGAGGCCTAGCAAAGACTCTAGCTTTGCAATATGTAAAATGTTTGAAAGGCAAAATAAAATCTATTTATAATCAAGTCTTGAATTTGTGGAGGGAAAAATAGTGCCACCAAGCAATACGTTCTTCTTTTATTTATATCCTGTAAATAATGTGTTTTTGCTGGCAAAAATAAAACAAGAGAAATTGCAAACTTAAATTTGCTAAATAAATTCGGCTCACTCCAGATGTGCCTTTAGCAATAAAACCGTCTCATGATATTTTGTATTTCAACTCTTCCTCTTGTAATCAACATATTGGCTCAAGTTTCCCTTCCTCAAGTTTTCCTATGTCTTTTTATTTCTGCGGTGGGAAATTCCAGCTGTATTCTGCTACCAGTGATTACAGGAAGACTGTGAAGTGCAAAGGTCAGGACTTGATGCTCCCTGCAGCTGTAGCTGTCTCGAGATGTGGCTCCCACTGAGGTACTCCAGGAAAAAAATGTGCACAGGCCTCCTCCAGTCCATGTAAACCATCTATTGTGGTTCCGCCAATAAATCTGCCCAGTTCACTTTAGCTGGGGTGAATTAAATTACTCTGTGGCAGCAGCAACTTCAAGGGTGGTTGATGAATAGAAATGGGGACGCAGCCAAACTCTATATTGGCAACCTCGTGGCTTGTGGAGGAAAAGGAATTTAACATTCAACCAACCTATGCTTCAGTCACAATTGCTTGTAGCAGCTGAATTGTATCTCAGCAATGGGCTTGTTTGTTAAAACATGATATTCCATAAAATCCTTGGGTTCAACTTAAACTTAATATAATTTATAACAAATCGTAAAGGTGAAAGTCAAGATATTACAGATAGAATAAAGCGGATGGTAGAAATCTGAAATAAAACAATAAAAGCTGGCAAAACTCAGCAAGAAACGATGGTATCACATTTGGTTAAGTCATTTTACAGAATTAATAGATTAAATGTAAAGCTATGCATTCATAAGTTATCCCTGTACAGAACTTATATTTGATTCTCCAGATGCTCATGGAATTATAAATATTTATCTTTTAAAAATACTTTCTTCCCATCACTTAGAGTCATACAGATATAAAGCATGGAAACAGACCCTTCAGTCCAACTCGTCCATGCTGACCAGATATCCCAACCTAATCTAGTCTCACTTGCCAGCACTTGGCTCAGTATCTTCTAAGCGCTTCCTTTCATATACCCAACCAGATCCCTTTTAAATGCTGTAATTGTACCAGCCTCCACCACTTCCACTGGCAGCTCATTCCATACATGTATCATTCTCTGCGTGAAAAGGTTGCCCTTTAGGTCCCTTTTATATCTATCCCCTCTCACCCTGAACCTATGCGCTCTAGTTCTGGACTCCCCAGCCCAGGGAAAAGACCTTGTCTATTTACCCTATCCATGCCCCTCATGATTTTATAAACTTCTTGGAGGTTCTTTGTGAACACCTGTTGGGGAAACTTGAGGCACTAGCCTGACTGTCACTACTGCGCTCTTAATACCTGTCACCAATATGTGATTTAGAGCAAAATGTGTTTGAGATAAATCACTGCCACAAATTCACATCTGTCTCTACTTTGTCTAGAGCTCTGCTGGTGATCAGAGGGAAAGGATATATCAAAGTACAGCCTTTACAGAAATGGCACTATCCTTGGTCAATAATTAGTTTATTGTATTCTAGCAATAAATAGAACTACATTACAAACCCAGCATAATTACTAAGACACTTGGGAGCTGTGCAGAATATATCTGCTCCCTCCAAATGCTAGTACAACCAGAGACCATAAGATATAGGAGAAGAATTGGCCATTCAACCCATTCAGTCTCTTCTGCAATTTGATGGGATCATGGCTGATCTGATATCAACTCCACTTTCCTGCCTTTTCCCCATAATCCTTGATTAAACATTTGACAATTTCAGTCTTGAATGCAATTCATGACCCAGTGGAACCTACCAGCAGAAGGAATTCTTCCCCATCTCTGTCTTCAATATGCAAGCCCTTGTTTTGAAATAATGTCGTCCGGTCCTAGACTTTCCAACAAGGGGAATCAACTCTTTCGCATCTACCCTGACAAGTCATCTAAGAATCTTGCATGATTAAATAAGATCATCGCCCAGTTAAATGCGGCATCTCAACTAACAGACTGTGTGACATCAACAGAGAAGGTGGAGCTCAATGTAACATGAACATTAAACCTTTCAGAGCCATTTATACACTGTCACTTTGCAAGATTTTTCCCCATAGTTAAGTTATTAAACTTTCTTGTATATACCTATATTATGTTTACCATGGCCCTATCTCCTCCCATGTCTCTGACCTCAGAATACCGGGTTCTCAGGGCATTTCACAATTCTTTCAGAATGCACTCACATTGGGCTTGTAAAATCAGGAGGTCCTTAATTTCAAGTCTTTTGACTTTGGTTCTAATCTCTGGGTATTTTTTCTGCTGAAAAATCTTTCTATCTCTTGACGTCTTGCACTGAGGGCGTAATTCCTCATAGATTGTGTTAGTTCATTACTTTATCCCCTTAATGTCCTGCATTCCTTTTGCTGAGGAACTTCTTCTTTATAACTCAGGAAGTGGTCTCATAACAGCATATGGGTGACCTCTCATCATGTTAGTGTCTCTCCTACAACGCTGCTTCTCTGTTGATTCAAACATGTCCTTCCTTGCAATAACCTGGATTTCTGGACCAGACAATATCGTTCAAATTGGAAGAGATTGTCTCTTCTTGCTGGATTGCTTAGATCTGGGAGGACTTGTAGGACCAAAGGGTATGTTTCTGTGCTGAAAGACTCTATGACTATATGTCCTGAATCAGTGGCTGTTGGTCTAACTCCCATAGACTTGTTTTCAGTGATGACAAGGCTGTTTTCCAGACCTTTCAGTGCTATATGATCACAGGTTTCACAACAGATCACTAAATCCTCAGTTTCCTTTGGAATCTCTGACCACCACACCATTGACTGTACACCATGGTGTATCTTTTCCAATATATTTTCCAGGACAGAAGCTTGAATAACAAGTTATTTGTCATGAGTTGCCCACGATTTCAAAATGTTATCAGTGCTCAAGGCATACATTATTGGCCAACTGAACAACTTTAATTTTGGTCATTTTTCAACATAATACTGGCAAGTGGTTGCACATTCTTTGGCTATTCATTTTCTTTTGTCAAAATTATTTGGAACTATTTTGACTTCCTGGCCACTATTTCTTTGTGGCCGTATGAAAGATTTCTTTTCATGTAATCACAGGTAATCTTAACAGATTCTTTATTCTTTTTGGGTCCAGCCATAAGTCTAGGAAGCCCAATGAAGTCTCCTACTGGTTAGCCCTTGACTGTTTTGTCACAACTACAGTTTGTTCCTGGAGTAGTAACCCCGAGATTCCAATGGCAAGATCATCACTGGAGCAACATCGACTGAAGCTGCAAAGAAACCTTTTGAATCCCAGATGTCACAGCTTCCATGAAAATTGACAATTCTGGTCGACAATTTCCCTGTTACCCAAATCCTCTGAGAAAACTCTTTAAGGCTAGAGAGTCTGAGGAGTTCCATTTCTGTTAAGTTACAATAATTACCAAGGAAAAGTTAGATAATTAAAAATCTTGTCTAACTTCTGAATAACTATTAAGCTGACGTTCGCCCCCATATTATCATACACTCTCCCGAACTATATTCCCCATGACCCCTCGTTGTCAAGCCTGCTGCTAACCATAAACCTTTAGCCCAACAAAGTTCCACTGCCTGTCTCTCTCTCTCACACACACATATATACAGTACACATATCATATATAAACACACGCGTTCTCTCTCACATACACACATCCACAGACACACACACACTCACACAGATAAACAATCTCTGTCTCACACCTACAAACTTACATCACTTATACATACAAACTTCCATGCACTCTCACTCACCCACTCACACACACACAAACACACTCTCACCCTCATATAGACACACACACATTGGAAATGGGTGTGGAGCCTCCAGCTTAAGGCTGCGTAAGTAGAGAGGAGAGTAGCTTTTATTTGTCATTTCTACCATATGCAACTGATACAGTAGAAATGAGACAGTGTTCCTCCAGGACCAAGGGTGCGACATGGACAGCACAAACTACACAATCGTACATGGTATAAAGTGTATAAGAAGTGCAAAATACGCAAGTTACAGTGTAACAGAAGAATGACAAATAAAAGATATTTTTCTAGCAGCAATTTTAAGTCATGCAAAGAATTTCATATAGGAAAAAGTCCAATTATACAGTGTTATAGAGCCTAATGGCTTGGGGGAAGAAACTGTTGCACAGTCTGGCCATGAGAGACTGAATCCTCCGGTATCTTCTGCCAGATGGCAGGAGAGCAAAGAGTTTGAGTGAAGGGTGTGTGGTGTCTTCCACAATGTTCTTAATCTTTTGGATGCAGCATGTGGTGTAATGGAGGGGAGAAAGACCCAAATGATCTTCTCAGCTGACCTCACTATCCGTTGTAGGGTCTTACGATCTGAAGGGGTGCAATTCCTGAACCTAGCAATGATGCAGCAGCTCAGGGTCCTCTCAATGAACCATCTATAGAATATGGTGAGGCGAGGCGGTGCGAGGTGGGCTTTCCTCAGCCTGCGCAGGATGTAGAGATGCTGCTGGGCTTTCTTGTCTATGGAGCTGGTGTTGAGGGTCCAGGTGAGATTTTCCACCAGGTCTTCACCAAGAAATTTGGTGCTCTTCACCATCTCCACAGGGAGCTGTCGATGTCTGGTGGAGAGTGGTCGCTCCATGCCCTCCTGAAGTCAACAACCATCTCTTTCATCTTTTCCACATTCATCGACAGGTTGTTGGCTCTGCACCAGTCTGTTAGCTGCTGCACCTCTCTCTGTAAGCTGACTTATCATTCCTGCTGATGAGACCCACTACATTGGTATTATCAGCAAACTTGATGATATGATTCGATCTGTGCATCGCTGTGCAGTGATGATGTTTATTAGTTTCTGGTTGCACTACTGATGTTATGGCCTGTTGTGTGCAGTAGCAGTGTTAGACAGAGTGCTTTCCCATGACCAAGTGCTAGCAGAGATACAAGGACACCACTGATAATTGTGGAGTGCAAGAGATCATTCCATTTCTTCCAAAGCTGTTGGTAGTCAGTTTAGGTGGGGCATTGGCTTCCAACCAGGATCTGTTTGATATTGTTGCCTCCTGGTGCCATCCCTGGGAAGAGGATTTCCCTTTGGTCAATGATCCCACCCAGAAACAGTTGTAAGGATGCATCACTGAATCAAGGGACCAGCCTCAGCTTCTCAGGAACATTTCATCAGCTTTGGGATTGACCTCAGTGCTTTAGGGAATTACCTTGTTTGCAGTGAGTGAAGTAGATATCCATTTGGTTTATAAATATAGCCAGAAACAATGGCCTGGGAAGGTCCAGTGTACAGCGAGCACTGCCTGCTTGCTTGCAGAGATAATGAAGTGAGAAGTACATAAACATATGAGATAACTCACCCTGGGCATTGGTAGATGCAATGCCATCCACACCAGTATGCTTTACACCCGAAAGTGGAAAATTGAAGCCTTTGTTGTATCTTTGACGTAGCAATGTAACAGTTTACACAACATTGTTCACAATAGTTTAGATTAGATTACTTACAGTGTGGAAACAGGCCCTTCAGCCCAACAAGTCCACACCGCCCCGCCGAAGCACAACCCACCCATACCCCTACATTTACCCCTTACCTAACACTACGGGCAATTTAGCATGGCCAATTCACCTGGCCTGCACATCTTTGGACTGTGGGAGGAAACCGGAACACCCGGAGGAAACCCACGCAGACACGGGGAGAACGTGCAAACTCCACACAGTCAGTCGCCTGAGGCAGGAATTGAACCCGGGTCTCTAGCGCTGTGAGGCAGCAGTGCCAACCACTGTGCCACCGTGCCGCCCACGTTGTAGTTATTCTACACAGTAAAACCTATCTCTTTGCATACATGTGGAAATTTGTGCTACTTCCCGGCTGGAATAAGAACTGCTTTTGGGGGAGAGGCTAGTCACCCTCATCCACTTGATCTCAAAAAAATCTAAATCTCCTTGGTAACTTGGTACATCCCACTAACACTTCTTTTGGCACATTGTCTTGTTAAAGTGATCAGATTCCTACTGTTTAGGAATGTTATTTAATGAAATGACCGGATACAGATGACAGCGAATGTATCTGATTCACAGTTAAGGAGTGAGTCTTTGGTTGAGTGGTTGTAGTCTGACCTTTCTTATTCTTGCTCTACATTCTGTTCCCCAGGAATAATCACTCATAACTGCCACCCATAATAACACCCACAACTGCCCATGTGAGTCAATGTCCATTTGTATGCTGCTGCCCAATTTTACCTCATGGAGCAGCAGCCTTCATTTTTTCGGTGGGACCGGTGACAGTAGATACCAGGAGGCTGTCAGGAAGGTGAATTCTTCATTTAAAACCCTACCTCATGGGAGCAGCTGCCTTCATTTTGCAGTGAGAGCGGAAACATTGGTTCTTTAGAGTATGAGAAGGGGCAGTTAGTTATGGGATATGATGAAATGGTCAAGGCATTGAACAGGTATTTTGTGTTGGTCTTCACAGTGGAAGACATTAATAACATGCCAGTAATTGACAAAGAGATGAAGGTAGGTGAGGACCTGGTAACGCACTTGCTATTTCTTTCACCATCTCCTTTAGTACTGTGATACATTCCATCAGGGCCAGGAGACTTGTCTATCTTTAGCTCCATTAGCTTGCCCAACACTACCACTTCCGTAATAATGATTGTTTCCAAAATTCGCTGGACTCTGGAGCAGTCCCAACAGATTGGAAAACAGCAAATGTGACGCCACTGTTTAAAAAGGGAGGTAGACAATCGATGGAAAATTATAGACTGGTTAGTTTAACCTCTGTAGTGGGGAAGATGATGCGTGTATTATCAAGGAAGAAATAGCAAGGCATTAAGATAGACATTGTCCCATTGTCCCGATGCAGCATGGGTTCATGAAGGGCAGATCATGCTTAACAAATCTTTTGGAATTCTATGAAGACATTATGAGTAAGGTGGACAATGGGGACCCAGTGAATGTGGTGTATCTAGATTTCCAAAAGGTCTTTGACAAGATGCCGCATAAGAGGCTGCTGCATAAGATAAGGATGCATGGTATTAGGGGTAAAGTATTAGCATGGATAGAGAATTGGTTGACTAACAGGAAGCGAAGAGTGGGGATAAATGAGTGTTATTCTGGCTGGTAATCAGTGACGAGTGGTGTGCCTCAGGGATCGGTATTGGGACCTCAATTATTTACAATTTATATAAATGATATGGAGCTGGAGACCATGTGTAATGTGTCAAAGTTTGCAGGTGACACTAAGATGAGTGGCAGAACAAAGTGTGCAGTAGACTGTGAAACTTTGCAGAGGAATAAAGATATTTTGAGTGAGTGGGCAAAAGTCTGGAATATAATGTTAATAAATGTGAAGTCATCCATAGGATTGATACCTGAATGGTAAAAAGCTGTATCATGCTGCGATGCAGAGGGACCTGGGTGTCCTTGTGCATGAATTAGAGATGATTATTCTGCAGTTACAATAAGTAATTAGGAAGGCAAATGGAATTTTGTCCTTCATCGCGAAAGGGATTAAGTTTAAAAGCAGGGCAGTTATGTTGCAGCTGTACAAGGTGCTGGTGAGGCCACACCTGGACAAGTGTGTAGAGTTTTGATCTTGCTTGAGAAAGGATGTACTGGCACTGGAAGGGGTGCAGAGGAGGTTTACTAAGTTGATTCCGGAGTTGAGGGGGTTGGCTTATGAGGACAGACTGAGTAGATTGGGATCATATTCATTGGAATTTAGAAGAATGAGGGGGGACTTATGTGGAACCAGAGAACATTATGAGGGGAATAGATAAAAAATAAGTAGAGAGAATGTTTCCACTGGCAGGTGAAACTAGGACAAGAGGGCATAGCCTCACGATTAGGGGAAGCAGAATTAGACTGAATTGAGAAGGAACTTCTTCATCCAGAGGGTTGTTAATTATGGACTTCCTTGACCATTACAGTGGACACTACTTCAATAAACTTTTTTTAAAGCTAAGTTGGATTTTTTTTTCATTCAATAAGATCAGCCATAGTTCTTAGGTTATGTTCTGTACCATTCCCTAGTCTTCTTCGTTGTTGAGGTGCTGGCCAGTGCTTGTACAAAATTTAGTCACAGCTGGCACACAGCTTTCTTCAACTTATCTCCGGAGACACTGATGCCATTCTGTTCTGGCCAGGAAAACCATTCCCTTATCATGAGGCCACATCCAATTATTTGGCAACTGAGTCAGACTGATTGCTGATTGTGTGCAGTTTTGGTGTTGAACTCAAACCTGAACTGAGCTTAAAACTTGACATCCTACAGTCACCACACTGCTGTTAGAAATCTTACTTACTCTTATCACTTCCACATTGGGCTTCCACAATGCTCCCCATGCCTGCCTTCCCAACCCCACCACATAAACTCTAACTTTTGTCTAAGTCTCATTCAGTTATTCCTCATCCAATTCCACAGATCATCCATTTTCCAGGCTATTGCCATCAAATGGTTTACAATTCCATCAACAGCATTATAGAAGGGGAATAAGGGATGTGGGTTCTTGTAGGGAAGTGAATGCTAGAAAGAACATCAGGCTTATATGATTTAACCAAATCAGAAATTATATATGTAGTTAATAAAAGCAGAGGGGGTAGTAAACTGATTCGCAGCGGGGTTTGAGATTTCACTCACTGTTGCTAGTTTACTCATTCATTCATTCAATTTCACAGAAGTGCTATTTTGACAGTAACTATCTTAAAGGGGACAGAGGCACTATTCAATATGTATCTAACAAGTACATGCTGATGGAGGAAACTTGTTTGTTTTGCAAGCTATTCAAGTCCAGGTAGACAGTTCTAAGGGGGGATTGTATTATAACATTTTCATAATTTTGGGTGACAGTGCACTGGGGAGTGGAGAGACCACTGTTTTATGAATGAATGGATGAAATGCAGTGGTAGTAAATATAGAGCACTTGTGAGATGATTGATAAAAAAAAGACCTTAATACAAAAATAAAGAAACTTACAATACAATATCTCACAAAACCATAGAATAAGATGTTTCGAGGCAATTGACTCTCCATCACCAAAAACATGTCACCTAGACCATGGCGACATTGTTAATTGCTAACTGTTATGAGTAAGCAAGATAGATCCTTAGCTCACAGGGTATTCAGGGGCAAAGGTTACGAGATAAGCAAGTGACCACATAAGCGAACAGGCACCGTGTGTTTGAATCCGACTCGTAGATAGTTTTGCAACGTTTGTGAAGGTTTGTAGCTCAGGTTGAGGTTTAGGGTGTAGGTTTGCTCGCTGAGCTGTAGGTTTGATATCCAGACCTAGTAGATATATAATACACAACGATCTGATGTAATCAAAATGCTGAGTTAATTGAATTATAGATTTGATATAGTTAATTTGCAGATCTGATATAATTAACTGCCTAGTCAATTAATTTACAGACTTGATGTAATCATCGCCCAGTTGATTGACATATGGACTTGATATGATCAATTGCACAATAACAGTCAATTTGTAGACTTGTAAATTTTGATGTAAGAAAGTATAAAAATAGTATTGTGCGGATGTTTGACAGAGTGAGCTCGATCGTCTTGCAAGACAACCTTGAGATCCTCTCCTTGCTGTAATTGATTACCGCTTGAATAATCTGCTATTCCGGCTGAATTTCCGATGACTTCAGCGTCTTCTTGCTTCAAAGACCAAGCTCACTCCTACATCTTTCATACTTTCTTTGCAAACTCCTCCAGCCGCATCATTCAGCTTAAACCTACTCCCCTCGGTATGAATCATGAGTGTGCTGGTCTATGGAGGTCCTCTCATCCTCTGCGGCACCACAGTCTGAAATCACAGTTCAACACTTTGGAATTACCTTCCCCAAACTACACCAGAGAAACTGGGACAGGTCCCCATGCTTTCTTGGTGTAAAATGCTGCCTGGGCCCAAGGAAATACAGGTCTGAAAACTAAGGCTTGTGTGATTCATGGCCAACCAACAGAAGGTTGGAGAGATTCCATCGTCCATCTGTGATCTAGCTAGCTTTCCACAACGGCTGGACCCTGGCCATTCTTCACACCAGAGGTCAGTCTGAGGAAAATCTGCACTGATATGTCAGTAACCGGTTAAGTGACATGGACAGTTGTTTGGCGCATTTGAAGGAACTGTGTTGGACAGAGGTCAGGATTTTGCAGATAAAGGAAATAATTCATCATGTCCTAGTTCAATATATCAAGTCATAGGACTGTGCCGTCTGGTTGAATAACCTTTCATCATAAAAATCAGCCACTGTAAATTTAAGGCAGTGTCAGGATCAAACTGGGTAGCAGGCTGGAAGCATCATAATTTTGTTGCTAACAATATTTTTGAACTGTTTCCAAGATCCACTGAGCTAACTGAGTTGGTTGTCATGAGAGTCATGCTTTCAGCCTAAATTTAATGGAAAAAAGGGAAATAAATTGCATTTATATATTCCATTTTAATGGTCTGAGCTGCTCTCAAAATGCCTTATAATCGTGCTGAAAGATTTTTCACTGTTGTAATGTAGAAAACATGGAAGCTAGTTTGCAACAAAAAGATCCTACAAACTACACTTAAATCATGACCAGATAATATGTTTCAGTTTTAGTTTTTAATTGAGGGATAAATGTTGAATAGATTGCTGGGAAACACTCTTTTCTTCAGATAGTGCTAAGGGATCTTTTATAACCAGCTGAAAGGCAGCAAGTATTTCTGTTTGACATTTCATCCCTGGCAGTGCAACATTAATGTATAGGAATCTAATTTAGATCCTTAAATCTGGAGTAAGATTTGAACTCATGACTGCTGGCTTCAAACAAAGTCTGCCAGTTACTGAGCTCATCCAATTCCACAGCTAAAGCTGATGAAATTAAAGTTTCTGTGCTCTGGGATCCCATCATGAAATTAATTTCAGGAAGTTACAGTGTAGATCCTCATTCGAATCATTATGAATGAATAGTGACCGTGATTCTGTATTCATTAAATAGTAACGTAGTGACTTTATTCACAGAGTGATGAAAGATGGTTGGAGGAAGAAACGGAAATAGAACAGTGTTTCACTATAATCTTCTGACGTTACCAAAGTTAACACACACTGCACCTGCTGTTGCTCTGCTTCAAAGAAAACAGAACGTTTCCAGCACTCCAGCATTGAGCACAGCGATGTCTTATTTGGATGAAAATGCAACCCATTATAATTACTGCTGCCATCTTGTATCCCACATTAGAACAAGAGCCAGTAGGAGTGGGTCTATTATGTCCCAGCGGATTCAGAAGAGCATTTTGTGATTTCTATTCAATTCAGGAAAGATTTTCTGAAAGGTATGACATTTCAATATCCCATTGCTACAGAATAAATGGCAAATGGTGTGACTCATTGGTGAGAGCTGTTGTTACACATCCACGCAATGGCAATAGATACTAATACAAGCTGCAGAAACGTTACAATAAAGCAATCACTGCTGCAACATTTTGCTTGTCCCTGTTGAGTGGCAGCATTGTTAGATTTTAGATTTTCTGTCAAGGGAATCTCTTTCACATTGACAAAGGAATTATGGCTTTGCTTCCTGAATAATATCCAACGTGGGACTGAAAAGTACAATTAAAAACTCTTTAATGCTCTGGTCTGGGGACTGTGACTATAAGAATATAAGGAATAGAAATAGGAGTAGGCCATCTGGCCTGTCAAACCTTCTCCACCATTCAATAAGATCATGGCTGATCTTTTTGTGGACTCAACTCCACTTACCCGCCCTCTCACCGTATCCTTAATTCCTTTATTGTTCCAAAAATTATCTATCTTTGCCTTAAAAACATTCAGCCGCTTCTCTGGGCAGGGAATTCCACAGATTAACAGCCCTTTGGGTGAAGAAGTTCCTCCTCAACTCAGTCCTAAATCGGTTCCCCATTATTTTGAGGCTCTGCCCCTAGTTCTAGTTTCTCCCATCGGTGGAAATAACCTCCCTGCTTCTATCCTATCTATTTCCTTCATAATTTCATACGTTTCTATAAGATCCTCCTTCTTTCTGCTAAATTCCAATCTTGTTCCAGTCTACTCGATCTCTCCTCATTAGCCAACCCTCTCAACTCCAAATCAACCTAGTGAACCTTCTCTGCATCCCCTCCAGTGCCAGTACATCCTTTCTCAAGTAAGGAGAACAAAACTGTACACTGTACTCCAGGCATCTTATACAGCTACTGCATAACCTCCCTATTTTTAAACTCCATCCCTCTAGCAATGAAAGGCAATATTCCATTTGCCTTCTTAACTAACTGCTGCACCTGCAAACTAACTTTTTGTGATTAATGCACAAAGACACCCAGGTCCGTCTGCACGGCAGCATGCTGCAATTTTTTAACCATTAAAATAATATTCCATTTTGCTGTTATTCATACCAAAATGGATGCCCTCACATTTACCAACATTGCATTCAATCAGCCAGGTCTTTGCCAACTCACTTAACCTGGCTATATCCCTCTGCAAACTTTCAGTGTCCCCTGTGCACTTCGTTCTACCACCCATTTTAGTGTCATCTGTGAACTTTGACACATTACATTCAGTCCCCAACTCTAAATCATGTAACCCCTGAGACATATCACTAGCCATTGATTGCCAGCCAGAAAAACACCCATTTATCCCCATTCTTTTCTTTCTGCTAGGTAACCAACCTTCTATCCATGCTAATAAATTGCCCATAACACCATACATCTTTGTCTTATGCAGCAGTCTTTTATGCAGCACCTTGTCAAATGTCTTTTGGAAATCTAGGTACACCATATCGACTGGTTCCCTAATATCCACTGTGCTCGTAATGTAGTCAAAGGATTCCAGGAAATTAGTTGAACATGATCTGCCTTTCATGAACCCATGGGGCAATTTTTATCTGTATGTCTTATTATTTCTCCCTTAATTATAGATTCAAGCATTTTCCCCATTACAGAAGTTGAGTTAACATGTCTATAGTTGCCCTCCTTTTGTGTACGTCCTTTTTAAAACAGTGGCATAACATTTGATGTTTTCCAATTTGCTGAAATCACCCCAGATTGCAGTGGGAATCTTAATAAATTACCATGAGTGCATTTGCTATTTCTCCAGCCACCACTTTTAGTATCCTGGGAATGTATTCCATCAGGGCCAGGAGACTTGTCTACCTTTAACTGCATTAGCTTGCCCAGTGCTACCTCTTCAGTGATACTACCTCTTATGCAGTTCCTTCAGTGAACTAATGTTTGATGAATAAAAGAATCCCCATGGGAATTCATCTTCTCGTGGTACAACATTGGTGCAAAGTGATCTCTGCCTTGCTCAAATCTAGACCTTCAAAATCAGAAGCTAAGGCTTCATCTGAAGAATGTAAAGCTGACTGAAACTATTCATTGAATCATTCAGTGCAGAATGAGATCATTTGGCCAATCACACATCTGCTAGCTGTTTGAAAATAGTGTCAAATCAATCCCACTCTCTTAATTATTTCCCAAACCAGTACTTCCAGCAATTAAAAAAAAAAATTGCACAAGTAGGGCCTACATTTATTGCCCACTTCTAATAGTCTTTGAGAAGATGGTGGTGAACTACATTCTTGAACCATTGCAGTCCATGTGGTGTAGGCACACTGAAAGTGATTCGATTCTTTATAGTATGGAAACAGGTCATTTGGCCCAACAAGTCCACACCAACCCTCCGAAGAGGTAACCCACCCAGACCCATCCCCCTACCCTTTATTTACCCCTGACTAATGCACCTAACATTATGGGCAATTTAGCAAGGCCAATTCACCTAACCTGCACATCTTTGGATTGCAGGAGCACCCAGAGGAAACCCACGCAGACATGGGGAGAATGTCCAAACTCCACACAGACAGTCGCCTGAATCTGGAATCAAACCCGGGTCCATGGCACTGTGAGGCATCAGTGCCAACCACTGAGCCACCATGCCACCTGTTGGGATGTTGGGAAGGAAATTCCAAGAGTACCTGGATGGTAACCCAAGATGCCAATAGTGGGGGAGATCATTGATAGTAATGCCATTGAATGTCAAAGGGGAATGGCTGGATTCTAGCTTGTTGGAAAAATATTTCTCTGCTACATTGCAGTAGTAGATTTCAATCTGGATTCTGGCTGTAATCACACAGTATTTGCATTATCATAAGAAAACAAACGTAATTCACACTTGCCATAACAGCCTGAATTGCTCCTTTCGTGAGGAGCCATGCATGCAACCTTGCAGTGTTAGCTCGGGGGAAAATCGCAACAGTAAACCAAACATTCAACTCAGGCCTTCCTTATACATGAGTAGCTGCTGATGACTTGTAGATACTTCAAAACTTTAACTCAAGAAACTCTGCTCTACTATGCAGCACAATAGGTTTTCATATGGTGAAATAAAGAAAGTAAGAGCTCACGCTAAAGAGTTGTGTTGCTCACTCAGCTCAAGTGATTCACCTGCTTAATGCAGTGAGTTGCTGAATCATTCAGTTGATTTAAATCTGGATTCACTAACAGACTGAAATTGGAGACCAGGAGCTGGAGGTTAACTTCTGCAGAGCCACAGAAATTGGCAAAGTGTTAAGAGGCACAGTGGGCACAGGTCTTGTTCATCTGCCACAGGGCTGACAGTCGGAGATTTCTCAAAGTTGTTCTTCATCATTTAGTCAGGATGAGCTACAGATCTTCTCTGACCCAAAGACAGAATCTAGAGGCGAGAGACACATATACTTTTAAAGGGCTGTAAGTGTTTGCTTTGTATGAATCTGCTTTTCCAAACAGTGTGAATACTCGTTAAACACATTGATGGAAAAAGGAATAATAACCTAGGGCTGAATTTTACCAGAAATCATCTGAATGTTAATTTTGCTAGGGTTTCATGGAGGGTTTCTTATGATAGGCTTGGTGAGATTCCCCATGCTTTTTTTCCAAAGCTTGCTTCATTACCTCTGAGCCTCTATGATACGTTGGTTGTTGTATCTCCCTGCTCATCAAAAGAACTCAACACTGTCAGGACCTTGTAGCCTGGGTGCCATATTTAAACACATTTGCACATCAGTCAAAGCCAGAGCTGCCCTGCATCCGAATTCCCTCTGGCAGACAGAGGGAAATTGTCACCCTTGCTTTGCCAACAGGGATCTGAAGGGCCTGGTGGATGAGGTGGTGCCAAGGAGGCCTGTCATCTTCCTTCAGGACCGGCAAAGGAGACAATAGCACTAGATGGTGCCGACTTATTCTGATGTTACATCACAGGTCTGTGTTGTGTGGACGATTCTAATAAATGTGCGGCAGTGCAGGAAGAAGGTTCATGATCTTCTCCACTCCAATAGGGTAAGTAGACAGGCAGGAGGCTAGAAGAACACAGCAAGCCAGGAGGCATCAGGAGGTGGAGAAGTCAACGTTACAGCTGTAACCCTACAGCCAATAGGGTATGTGCCACCATCTTCTCTGTGCTACTTGGCATGGACCCTAACTCTGCCACTACACCCAGCTCCCACTGTGGACCACTAATGTTAAACTTTGAGACACAGCCACTTGGTTGATGCATGTGCTGTGTGTTTGCCACAGGCACATGGTGGGTGCAGGATTGATGTAGCACAGTGCCACACAACAATGTCCTACTCATATTGTCTGATGAGTGCAAATAATGATTAGAAGTTGACTGGTTTTGTGCCTGCGCTAAAAGGGGAGGCAGGACAATACGTACTGGGAGCCTGTAACCTCCAGCTGAGGGGGCAAAGTGCAAAAAGGCAAGATAAGGCGAGCTGCTGTAACATCTAATTAGGTGCAAAGCGAGTTCTCACCCCTGTTTTAAAGTGTCTCTGTAGTCTCATCACTCCCTATCTCTGAAATCTGCCACAAACCCATAACATGCCAAGGTGGTTGAGTCCCTGGGCTTTTGGTTTCTTGGACATACGGTCTCCACCTTTGTGAGCTTCAACTGCCTAGACTCCAAGTTCGAGAATTCCATCCTGACACCTCTTCACTTCTCTTTCCTTCTTAAAGACATTCCTGAAAACCTATCTTTTTGATAAAGTTGTGCAATTCTCTCCCCCAGCGTGTGGTAGATGCTGGTGGAGCATTAAGTAAATTTAAGGAGGAGATAGACAGATTTTTAATTAGTAACGGGTGGAAAGGCTAAGGGGATCGGGCAGGAAAGTGAAGTTGAGGCTGAGCTCAGATCAACTATGATGATATCAAATGGTGGAGCAGGCTTGAGGAGTTTAATTGCCCACTCCTGTTCCTGTTTCTTATGTTTTTGTGACGAGTATTCCAGGTTGTGTGTTGCAAGCACAGTATTGCAGAATTTTATAGCCTTTCATCAAAAGTTATGAAATTACTGGAGGCCATTCAGGGATGTAGAATGTGTAAAACCCCCTCTCAACTTCCTCTGCCTGCCAGTTAAATGTAGACATTACTAATTTATTTAAAAATGAATTAAGACAGTCATCAGAAATGGCCCACAAATATGTTAAAAGCTCATCTGCAAATATTACCACCAGTTAATCCAAGCTTTTAATTATTTTTGCTCAAACAAACAATCAAAAATGGTTATGGGATTGTTTAACTATACTTTCTTTGCCTGAATGTAGTGTAGAAAGCTACATTTTGATCAGGAAGCTTGTGTGTTGCTAATGAACAATTGAATCCAGGAATACTGGTTTCTGTGACATCGGATGAACAATGAAATCAGGATTTAATTTCAAATTGAATCCCAATCACTGTGTATTTTCTGAAATGTGCACTTTTTAAATGCTCCATTGTTCTATGAGTTAAAAGTCGAATTGTGTTCCCTCTTGAATCAAATTAAATTTTGTTACATTATTGTGATTCTGAAAAGTGACAAATGACCCAGACAATTTATAGCAGGATTTCCCGAGCTGTGTTTCACAAACCCAGCAGGGGTCACAAGGTCTGCAGCTTTAATGGTGATCATTTGAGTGAACTTTAATTCCCCTGCATACTCCATTATATTTCTGGTTGGTATTGCAAGATCTACCAGAGTGTGATCCATCTACAATCACAATGCAGTAAGCCAGAGGGAAGTAGTGATGCTTCTATACCAGTAAGGTGCATTTTGTAGCCGAATTCTAACCGTCTGTTCTCTGGAGTGACAATTTAATTGATTATATACTTTTATCAGGAAATGGCTCAATGTTTAGTCCTATGACAAATAAACCTATGGGTAAACTATTATGCAGGGCTGTCTTTGCTACTGAAAGTACCCTCTCCCTCCACCCAATCTCAACAACTTCCCCAGTATACAAACCCCACTGCTCTCACACCCACTCAGCAACACAGCCCTCAAGCCTGGAATCCCAATACTGCAAAAACCACTGAAGTGAGATCACACTGTGAAAGGGTTTGGGAAGCACGTTGCAAGGTGATATTCCGAGACGGACAGGTGTCTTAGCCGAGTTGGCACTTGCTGGAGCAGGACATCTCACCATGTATCCTTGATAATAAAACTATTTTTCAAATGAATTTTTTGAACTCATAAAGGCTTTCCTACTACAAAGTAGAAATTCAGGGCTGCTAACAAAGTCATGCAAAAGAGGTAAATAATATTCACACAGCAACATGATTTTACATTCAGACGTCTAATTTGCCAGGCTCCATTCCATTGTGTAACCTTACAAGATTGGAGTGTGGCAGAAAGAAAGGATTAAAAATCATGATGGGACTGATCCTATGCTATGCACTCCCACCTAATGAGGCTCCACATGTTACCATTTCGGAATTTATTCAACCAACAGAACCATTGACTGTTTTGCCAATGACAACAGAAGATATTTATGCTTATAAGTTCGGGGGGAAAAAATTGCTAATTAATAGATCTCAATTTATCCCACTTCAAAGTAAATTGTATAAAGTGTGCTAGAAGTTACTGTTGGTGCTGACTAATTTAATTACTAATGTTTTGTATTATGTTCTAAGAATTCTCTCCATACATCCCCCCACTTGACCTTCTGAAACCTCTTCACTTCCATCCTCCATTTTCTATTTTACTGTTTTATTCAACATTAATGCTATTAATTCCAGAGACATGTTTCTGTAAACATAGGATGGTTTAATCGGAATGCAAGTCTAAAACAAAATCACAATTAATTTGAGAAGTCTGAATGATGAATTAGGAAACTAGAGTGCTAAATTAGAAAGAAAGATAGTAATTAACAGCTGCACATATCACAAACCAACTTCTTAATTTGAGAAAATGCCACTTCACCGAGATAATTATGTCCATATTTGTTTAATTATTTTCACTTTTCATTTTTGTGCTTAATTGTCAACAACAGTATTAGACAGTTTACAGGTTCCGATTAATTCCCACTTACTGATCCTGATCATGTACAGAACGCAATAAAGACAAGGTGATGACGAGCAGTGAGGTAGGTACTCAGTGATAACGCCAATGATACAATCCAAGAGGGAACTGTAAAGCTTTTATTTTCTTTATTCATCAATTAGACTCTGTCTTATCTTATCTAACATAAAGCAGGACATTATATGAGAAAGGAATCTGTCAGTAAATCTGCTAAGTGTTGACTGGCATGAATAGGACTGAATGAGACTGACCTTGGCTTACAAGTGTAGATCATCAAGAGAACAAGTGGGCCCATGAAATAAAAATCATTTGCATACTCAGGCTTATTTTGAGAATCAAATTTCATTCAAATATAGTGAAGCCATGTATTCTGACTCTAAATCTGAAATGTATTCACACCAAGATGTCATTGATCCTGGTGGAAGTCTCTTTTGTGTTAAGGTTAATTCCCACGTAACATGGCTTGCATTCTGGGTAATCCAGGATGGAGGATGGAAAATATTTCTGGCTGTAACAGACTGCTCCTTTTTGAGGTATTTTTGGTTTTGGAGGTGATTTCCTTGAATTCCAGGAGCAGCAATTCATGTTTTCTATGTTGTTGCATTGTTTTGGAACTTTTGGAGAAAAAAAAAGTCAAAACAACAGCACTTTTAGAAGAGAGAAGGAGAGACAAAACAACACATGGTCAGGTCCGTGCAGGAGAGAGAGAAAGAAACCCACATTGCTAACTGACAGAGCAGTGAACCTGCGCAGTTACTGCCTTTGCTGTTTGAATTCATGCATCACTGGACATTGGTGTGCCTCTAGGAAAATTTAAATAGCGAAATTCACAACTGATCTTGGAGGAACCTGTTTGGGAGAGGTCACAGCACAGAGACAGATAAGTGAATCAATATAAGTAAATCTACAATAGTGAGTACAGTGGGTTCTTTATTTATTATATATTTTATTGAGATATCTCTCTGAAGTCATAAGTTTTAAGTTAGCCTGGAGCAGTGTTTTGTAGAGAAATACGATGGTGCTATTTTCTGGGTCTGTAAATTGGAAGAAGCAAAAATGGCCTTTAGTAGAGTGATTGCTCTTCTCGTCGGGTGTGGGAGCTTAGGGAGAGTTTATGTGTTACTGAGGATTATATCTGCAACAAATGCCCTTGGTTGTGAATCCTATCAGATTGAATGGATCAAATGAAGCAACTCTTAGAGGCAATGAGGAATTTACAAGAGGAAGGCAGTTATAGGAAGGAAGAAAAGCTGCAGATTCAATCACATAGACAGGTTAGCTCAGGAATGGTAGGAGGGGTAGGCAGGTAGTGCAGCAGTCATCTGTGGCTATCCCCATTTCAAAAAAGTATGCTGTTTTGGAAAATGGAGGGGGTGATGGATTCTCAGGGGAATGTAGCATGAACAGTCAAGTTTCTGGTATCAAGACAAGCTCAAATGTAATGAAGGGCACATCGGGTTCCAAGAGATCGATGTTAGGGGACTCTCTAGTCTGAGGCACAGACAGACATTTCTGTGGCCAGCAGTGAAAAATCAGAATGGTGTGTTGCTTCCCTGCTGCCAGGATCAAGGATATTTCAGAGAGGGTGCAGAATGTTCTCCAGGGAGAGAGGGGCCAGCAGGAGGTCATTGTACACATTGGAACCAACAACGTTGGAAGGGAAAAGGATGAAATTCTGAAGGGATAATATAAAAAGTTAGGCAGGATTTTAAAAAGGAGGTCTTCAAGGATAGTCATATCTGGATTACTCCCGATACTACAAGCTAGTGAGGGTAGGAATAGGAGGATAGAGCAGATGAATGTGTGGCTGAGGAGCTGGTGTATGGGAGAAGAATTCACATTTTTGGATCTTTGGACTCTCTTCTGGGGTAGAAGTGACCTGTACAAGAAGGATGGATTGCACCTGAATTGGTAGGGGACTAATATACTGGCAGGGAGATTTGCTGGAGCTGCTAGGAAGGATTTAAACTATTAAGGTAGGGGGAGTGGGACCCACAGAGATAGTAAGAAAAAAGATCAATTTGAGAATAGTACAGTTGAGAACAGAAGCGAGTCAAACAGTCAGGGCAGGCAGGGACAAAGCAGAGAACAAGGTAGGACTGATCAATTAAACTGCATTTATTTCAATGCAAGGGGCCTTACAGGAAAGGCAGATGAACTCAGGGCATGGTTAGGAACATGGAACTGGGATATCATAGCAATTCCAGAAACATGGCTCAGAGATGGGCAGGACTGGCATCTGAATATTCCAGGATACAAATGCTACAGGAAGGACAGAAAGGGAGGATGCTGGATGACTAGAGAAATTGAGGGTTTGGTTAAGAAAAAGAAGGAAGCATATGTCATGTATAGACAGGATAGATCGAGTGAATCCTTAGAAGAGTATAAAGGAAGTAGGAGTATACTTCAGAGGGAAATCAGGAGGGCAAAAAGGGGACATGAGATAGCTTTGGCAAATATGGTTAAGGAGAATCCAAAGGGTTTTTACAAATATATTAAGGACAAAAGAGTAACTAGGGAGAGAATAGGGCCCCTCAAAAATCAGCAAGGTGGCCTATGTGTGGAACTGCATGAGATAGGGTTGATACTAAATGAGTATTTTGCATCAGGTATTTACTGTGGAGAAGGACATGGAAGATATAGAATGTAGGGAAATGGATGGTGACATCTTGAAAAATGTCCATGTTACAGAGGAGGAAGTGCTAGATGTCTTGAAATGCATAAAGGTGAATACATCCCCAGGACTTGACCAGGTGTACCCTAGAACTCTGTGGGAAGCCAGGGAAGTGATTGCTGGGCCCCTTGCTGAGATATTTGTCTCATCAAAAGTCACAGGTAAGGTGCCGGAAGACTGGAGATTAGCTAATGTGGTACAACTATTTAAGAAAGGTGATAAAGACAAGCCAGGGAATTATAGACCAGTGAGCTTGATGTCAGTGGTGGACAAGGACTGATTAAGGACAGTCAACATGGCTTTGTACATGGGAAATCATGTCTCACAAACTTGACTGAATTGTTTGAAGTAGTAACAAAGAGGATTGATGAGGGCAGAGCAGTAGATGTGACCTATACGGACTTCAGTAAGGCGTTCGACAAGGTTCCCCATGGGAGACTGATTAACAAGGTTAGATCTCATGGAATACAGGGAGAACTAGCCATTTGGATACAGAACTGGCTCAAAAGTAGAAGACAGAGGGTGATGGTGGAGGGTTGTGTTTCAGACTGGAGGCCTGTGACCAGTGGTGTGCCACAAGGATTGGTGCTGTGTCCACTACTTTCCATCATTTATATGAATGATTTGGATGTGATCACAGGAGTTATAGTCAGTAGGTTTGCAGGTGGCACCAAAATTAGAAGTGTTGTGGATAGCGAAGACGGTTACCTCAGATTACAATAGGATCTTGGTCTGATGGGCCAATGGGCTGAGGAGTGGCAGATGGAGTTTAATTTAGATAAATGGGAGGTGCTGCATTTTGGGAAAGCAAATCTTAGCAGGACTTATACACTTAATGGTAAGGTCCTAGGGAGTGTTGCTGAACAAGGAGACCTTGGAGTGCAGGTTCATAGCTCCTTGAAAGTGGAGTCGCAGGTAGATGGGATATGAAGAGGTCTGAGAGTGTGTGGCTGGAAAAACACAGCAGGTCAGGCATTTGAGGAGCAGGAGAATCAATGTTTCGAGCCAGAGCCCTTCATCAGGAATGAGGCTGGGAGCCCCATGGGTGGAGAGATAAATGGGAGGGGGTGTGGGGTTGGGGAGAAGGTAGCTAAGACTGCAATAGGTGGATGGATGTGGGGGTAAAGGTGATATGTCAGAGAGGAGGATGGAACAGATAGGTGGAAAGGAAGATTGACAGGTGGGATGAGGACGGTGCTAAGCTGTGAGGTTGGAACTGGGGTAAGGTGAGGGGAGGGGAAATGAGGAAACTGGTGAAGTTCACATTGATGCCCTGGGGTTGAAGAGTCCCGAGGTGGAAGATAAGACGTCCTTCCTCCAGGCGTCAGGTGGTCAGGGAGTGACGATGGAGGAGGCCCAGGACCTGCACGTCCTCGGCAGAGTGGGAGGAGGAGTTGAAATGTTCGGCCATGGGGCGGTGGGGTTGATTGTTGCGGGTGTCCTGGAGATGTTCTCTAAAGCGGTCTTTGAGAAGGTCTCCCCAGTGTACAGGAGACCGTATCGGGAGCAACAGGTACAATAAATTACATGTGTGGAAGGGCAGATGAAACTTTGATGGATCTTTGGGGCCTTAGATGGAGGTGATGAGGAAGGTGTGGGCTCAGGTTTTAATATTCCTGTAGTGGCAGGGGAAGGTGCCAGGAAGGGACGATGGGTTGTTGGGTGGTGTGGACCTGACCAGGTAGCTACGGAGGGAACGGTCTTTGTGGGAAGCGGAGAGGGGTGGGGTGGGGTGGGAAATATATCCCTGGTGAGATGCATTGGAGGGCAATCTTTAACCATGTGGGAAGGGAAATTGTGGTCTCTAAAGAAGGAGGCCATCTGGTGTGTTCTGTGGTGGAACTGGTCCTCCTGGAAGCAGATACAGTGGAGGTGGAGGAATTGGGAATATGGGATAACATTTTTGCAGGAGCTAGGGTGGGAAGAGGTGTAATCCAGGTAGTTGTGGGAGTAGGTGGGTTTGTAAAAAATGTCAATGTTGAGTCGGTCCTCATGGATGGAGATGGCGAGGTCTAGGAAGGGGAGGAAGGTGTCAGAGATGATCCAGGTGAATTTGCTGGGGTGTCCCTTTATTTAAGAAAGACTGTAAGGAGAAGCTTGGGAACTGTAGACCTGTGAGTCTGACATCTGTGGTGGGTACGTTGTTGGAAAGAACTCTGAGAGATAGGATTTAAATGGATTTGGACAGGCAAGGACTGATGAGGATTAGTCAGCATAGCTTTGTACGAGGGAAGTCATGCTTCACAAAATTAACAGAGTTTTTTGAGGACGAAACTAAAAGATTGATGAGGGCAGAGTGGTAGATGCTGTCTATGTGAAGTTTAGTGATGTATTTGATAAAATTTTGCATCGTAGACTAATTATTAAAGTTAAATCACTTGGGACTCAGGGAGGATTTGCTAATTGGATACAAATATGGCTTGACAGTAGTAGACAGAGGGTGGTGGTGGAAGGCTGTTTTTCAGACTGGAGGCCTGTGACTATGGTGTTCCACAGGGATGAGCACTGGGTCCACTTTTATTTGTCCTTTAAGTAAATGATTTGGATGAGAATTTAGGAGGTATGTTTAGTATGTTTGCAGATGACATCAAAATTGGCAACAATGAAGCAGGTTATCTAAGATTACAAAGAAATCTTGATCAATTGGGCCAATAGGCTGATGATTGGCAGGTGGAGTTTAATTTGGATCAATGTGAGGCATTGCATTTTGGTAAAACAAACAAGGGTGGGACTTATACAATTAAGAGTAATGTTGTAGATCAGAGAGATCTATAGGTTCAGATACATAATCCTTTGAAATATGAATCACATGTAGACACAGTGGTTAAAAAAGCTTTTAGTACACTGTCGGAGAAATTTGCCCAATAGGTTAGAGATCACAAAACACATCTAGAATTGACAAACAGTTTATTGCAAGCGATATCGCTGGAAGAGAAAACAGACCAGCTGACGCAGAACTGACAATCTATACAGGTAGATCAGATTTCTCTTCCCAGAGCTGAGGATGACACAGTTTTATAGTAATGCTGCACAATGACACTAATCAAGAAATCGGAAATTACAATGTATCTAGTTACAAGGATGCTAATTGGAAAACAGTTATCGGAGGAATGTCCTGTTTCTTCACACAATGCAACATCCTGACAGTATCGATGGTTCCATTCCTCTTCACAGGTAGGTGGTAATGTCTCCTCTGAAGTGGTGAGGTGCTTCCATTGTCCTGTTCCTGGAGCATGTCCTTGCTGGTGCCTCTCTGTCTGACCTGCTCTTTGTGTGGCTTTGGTATTGTGCGGTTGTGAAACTGCCCTTGGGGCTTTGGGATATATGTGGTGCTCTGTCGTGCTCATGCTCAAAGCGTATTCCATTGTCTGCATGCTGTCTGATTTGGCTTGTGAGCTGCTCGGAAATGCTGGGTGTTTTGGTACAGTTTGGCCAATGTTGCTTTTGTGGGCCTATTATGGGTTAGCAAATCTTTTCCCACAACCTCCATTACTCAGACCATTGAGTATAGGAGTTGGGACATCATATTGAGGTTGTATAGGATGTTGGACCTGCAGTCCTCACTTTCTCCTAGGATGTTGGTGAGGCCACTTTTGGAGTACTGTGGGCAGTTCTGGTCACCCTGTTGCAGGAAGGATATTATTATATTATTAGATTGGAGAGAGGTCAGAAAAGATTTACCAGGATGTTGCTGGGAATGAAAAGTTTGAGTTATAAGGATAGATTGGATAGGCTGGAAGCTTTTACACTGGAAGATAGGAGGTTGAGGGGTGACCTTATAGAGATTTATAAAATCATGAAGGAAAGAGATAAGCTGAATAGCAAAGATCTTTTCCCCGAGGGTGGGTAAGTTAAAAACTAGGGGCATATTTTTAAAGTGAGAGGTGAAAGATTTAAAAGGGACACAAAGGGGCAATTTTTTCACAGAGTGATTTGTTTGTTGAATGCACTGCCACAGCAAGTGTTGGTTGCAGGTACAGTTACAAAATTTAAAATAATTTGGATAGGTACACGAATAGGAAAGGTTTAGAGGGATATGGCCAAACACAGGCAAATGGGACTAGTTTAGTTTTGAAAAATTGGTTGACGTGTATGAGTTGGACCGAAGGGTCTGTTTCCATGCTGTATGACTCTATGATTCTATAAATTGTGATGATTTCAAAGACAAAAGGAAAAGTGTTGGTAGTTTGGAGGAACACCTCAAAATAGAAAATAGATGCAAAAGGCTATTCTTAACAAATGAACAAGGAAAGGCAAACCAGTTCCATGCAATGGGTGGAAGCAGTGAAAGGATCTCTTAAGATAATGCAGTTGCATTGAAAGAGGATTGAAAAGGATGTAAAAAAAATTTTTAAAAGATACACGAACTTGCTGCAAACTCTATCCAGGTTTAGACTTTCGAATTTAACTGACATTTTTCTGAGGTTTTCTCAACATCAATGTTCATTATGTTACATTTTTCCAATATAATTAAAATGCATTCAGCCATACTCTACATTGGAAGGTAAAGGTCAATGGATTGGAAAACTAGGCTGTTTGTTAAAAAAATAGTTTATCGACAATTGCTGAAGCCAAAAAAAAGAATATAATTGCAAAACTGAAGTTCAGGAAAATTCAGAACAAACAAAAACCCCAGACGTAGAGACAGGAAAAATGGAGAAATGTGGAGGAGATGTAGAGGACAAATCGGAAGAGAAAAAGAATTTGGAGAGTGCAGATGCAAATAAACTTGACTGAGTAGTCAGAAATTTTTGGTTTCCTTAGTGGTAGATGATTCTCATTTTGTTGCCTTTAGTGGAACTCATCCACCAACAGCATAAGTAAGAAATGTGGCTGCAAACCATCAATAATTTTCCACCAATTTCGTAAGATTGGCCTAGACTTGACCAAAGACTGACCATAACTATTTATCACACATCAATCCCGATGAATTGGTGTCCAAATAATCCACATAATTATTCAAGACTTTCAAAAAGACATTGAAATGGATCATTATAAAGCTTTACTTTATATGCTACAAAAATATTCACAGGTATCCAAATCATAAGAAAATTCCCTATCCAGAAATTACAGGCTGCTGTTTAAATTTGACTTGAACTCCTACATCATTGAAGCTAGATAAATTACATTGTGGATAGTTCTCCAGCCAAGTGAATGCCATTAATATGAGAATCAAAGAAAGCAGAGAAGCATAACAGTACCAAGCACTGTAAACAAGTTTTAATTGGATTTACATCATTATTGGTTATTCCAACTGCCTCCCGTTCAGAACGTTTCTGATTTAAGTAGGTGTGGCACACATACAAAAGCAAAAAAAAGTATATATGTGTGTGTTTATGCAAATATACAGACAAGAGAATACTGCTGATTTACTCAAATATTAATACAGTTCATTTGTCATATTCTAATGAGCAATACGAAATGCGAATTAATATCAGGCTAGAAGCACTTTGTGAATTAGAGAATCAGCTCCAATGCTCCAGTGATGAATTTTTGGCATGATGAGTCTTTCAGTCCCTCCCCCTTCTCCTCTGGCCAGTTGCATCTTGATTCTCAGCCTGTGTTCCAAGGTCAAGGGCAGCTACATAATTGGACTGGCTCAGATGATGATTAGAGAATCACTCTGGCTCCACATCACTTGTGTTAGTGGGCTGGCTGTAGCTGCAAAAGAAAATTACATCTTCTTTTCCAAATGGCTTGATTTTGAATTTTGCATTTACCCTCCCACAATAGATCAAAAGCAACTATTTCAAAGGCAAACCCTTCCTGCAGCTTCAGGATAATGTTGAACATGAGGAATGCACAGGGGAAATGATGTGAATGATCAGGAACTTTGTGCTCCCAACTCCAAGTGGTACATTGATGAGTGCAAAAAAAAGATGGATCATGGAGTAACTGAATTCCACATCAGTCTGCTGCCAGCTCTCCTTGTTTCTGTCAGAAAATTCAGGGCACAGACATTACAGCCCTGTATTTGTGATATGTGCACATATGTTAATAAGCTGCCAATGGAATCTCTCTCAGCCTCTGCCTCATTCCCATTTGTTGTCTGTGTCTGACAGATTAACTCTCAGTGATGGTTTAACTTTGTCCCCCCCAGAACAATTGGTCTCAGCAATTGTGAACATTCATCCTTCAAGAAATTGATTTGTCTTGTATATTATTACACAATTATTCATTCTACATTCTGCAACACTTTATTATTGCACTGTGACAAACCCTTAACACTGCAGAGGACTTGGCACCTGTTCCACTGTGATAAGCTTGGTTTGTTTTATTGTCATTGCACTAGGATTCTTAAAGACACTCTGTCTTCATGAAAATAACAATCATCTTTATCATTTGTTTACTGAATATAGTGGTGCAGTTCACTTGAAAATGCATCATTACGCCACTCAAGTGTCACATCAGCACAGTGAGAATGACACACAACAGAGTCCTTTGTTTGCTGGTGTTAATGAATCCAGTTGTGTATATGTGGTGGTTTCTGCTTTTTCACTGCAATTAGCAACTGAACAAAATTCTAGTCATACTGCTGCTGTCCCTCATGAAATAAAAAGATTTGTGAACCCTATGTCCTGGAATGTGGGATTTGTATTGTCTACATAATTTCTGCTGTCCCTTAAACTTCTCTTTGCTTGCAAATTGAGCAATGTTTATTCATGTTGCTTGTAATGGCTGTATCATAGGGACAAGTGCCTGACCTCAATGCAGGAAACACATTGGAAGGAAGCACAGGTCAGAGCTCAAACATCGAGTCGACAATTCACCTGTTGATCCCATCTGATTCCCTATTAGCAAGCAAGCTAAGTGGATTTAGTCAACCCTATTCCTATAATAATTTGTGTTATAGATTTCTTGTGATATTTCCAGTTTCGGGGGGAAAGCTATCCACAAATGTACCATTGTAATTGCTATTGATCATTATGAATTCTGGACTGTCACATTACCCAATGAGTCTCTTGTCAAAGCCAGAATAGTATGTTTGACTCAACATTTATCATTAGGTGAAAGTGAGGACTGCAGATGCTGGAGATTAGAGTCAAGTGTGTGGTGCTGGAAAAGCACAGCAGGTCAGGCAGCATCTGAGAATCGACATTTCAGGCTCTACATTTATCACTGTCATTTTGGCAATAATGCAGTTATTGAGGAGTGGTGCAATCAAAAAATGTATGTAAAATGTGAATACACAAATTAGGAGAAGCAGTAGGCTATTTAGCTCCTCAAGTCATTTCTACCAGTTCCACAAATTCACCCACACCATTTTCCATTATTGGACAGATCTTGGAAAGGCACTGTACCCTTAAGATAGCTAGATGACCATATGACAACACATTCCATAAAGGGTCTACATCATATAGCCAACTATATATAATTTAATAGCAACATGAACTAATTGTAAATCTGAGATATCGTACTAGCCTACACAGTTAATGTTGTTAATAAACTCCAAGTCATCGGCCTTAAGAAGCCTGTCTTTGTGGTGTATGTTACTTGGGCTAATATTGGGAAACACTCAGTCCATATCAAACTGACAATGGTGTTTTGCACTAAGGAAACCATGATACATTACAGTGGTAACAAGTGGAAACTAGAAACAGGTAACAGTAAGATGGTACAAACAGCTGATTGATACGAACGTCTAAAAGGACAGCAGTTGTGTACAGTTCTTTTCCTGACTGTCACTCATCATCTACATGAATTTTACAACCTGTAGTGAAGCACAGCAACCATTAGAGTAACAGTTGTAGGAATATTCTTTCTCTCTTTGAGAAAACAAAGAGAGGTAATAGTGCATCCAATTTAAAAAGTTACAGTCTTACAAAAGTCCCAAGAGAGTTTCATTATGGTAAAGCAATCCTAAAGCAAAAGATACTGTCTAGACACTCAAAAGACTGTTTCTTTTATGGGGAAGGCCCTATCAATGCAGAGTCATTGGTTGATTCTCTCAGTTAAAATTCTTCAGAAATAGTGAGAAAGCAGTAAAAAGGTTCATGCAATGTCACTCCGATACTCTTTTGACATGAATGCTACATATGCGAATGAGTTAGTTATTTTTCTTTTTTTTTGAAAAAAAGCAACAGCCTCTAAAACAACAACTAGGAGAGAAACAGGAGAAAAAAAGCCACCAAAAAAGGAAAACATTCCGATTCAACACAGATTCTTTGTATTCCGGCATTCTTACCACAGCAATTCTGCACAGCAAGAGGAGAAAGCAGACAGTTGAGCATGGATTGGAGAACTATCCTGTCAGAGTTGCAGTTATTCCAAGAAAGAATTGATCTATATTTCATAGTTTGGTATGTACCTGAAAAAGAATGACAGGCAGTCAATGCTTCAGGAAATGAAATATTAAGAAGAATAAAATCCTTTGGTGGTTCTAATGATGACTGCAAAGATCCTGAAAGAAATTTCCAGATTTTAGAAGATTAGGTTAAGATTGGTGTCAACTTCAGGATAAGCAGTCTTGAATTTATTTCTGGATTAGTGGTGCTGGAAGAGCACAGCAGTTCAGGCAGCATCCAAGGAGCAGCAAAATCGATGTTTCGGGCAAAAGCCCTTCATCAGGAATAAAGGCAGTGAGCCTGAAGCGTGAATTTGTGTCATTCCCCTGAAAACCAAGTGAAGCAATGGACCTATTCATAGACAAACATCAAGGTAAGCTGTAGATAACTTCAGTGAAAGGCATATGGAACTGATTGCTGCCTCTGTGCTGATGAGATTTTTCCAAGAGGCACTGCAGACAAACCTGTAGGTTATACTATTGACACACTGTTGGAAAGATACAAGTTCAAAGTAATTGGAACAGACCAGCAGCAAGTCCAGGTACTTGACTCTGTAACAACTTTTGCAACCACAAACAAAGTCACTAAAACATCCATCCTGAATGAGATGTGGCTAGTCTCACCCAACAAGACAATATTCAGCATTTTGTGACAGATGCAAACTGTGTTCTTCAAGATGTCATTGGGGTAAAATAAACAAATTGTCCAATTTCTTGGGGAAACCTAAGGGGCTCCCCACCAATATGTTGAGAAGCGCCAACCAAGGAACAATGTCAAATACAGTTCCAAACTTTTATTTATGCACACAAGCATGTCAATTAAGACCAAGGGAAGTATGCAATATCACAGCAATATCCCAATCAGACAGATCAGGAGCCTGGAAAGCACCTGAGGGTTAAGGACATGGGTAAGAGGGGGAAAGTAGGACCCAGGAGAAGAGGAGTGGGGATGAACTTGAGTGAAGGAGACCCTCACCCCCACCACCAGTTCCCTTCTTGAATCTTTGTCACTAAGCACAATCAGAATAACAACTAGCTGATCAAGTCATGTGAAACATGTTAACTCTACCAATCTCAACAATCAAGAGAATCTCTCTTTCCACACAAACCTCCTTCCGAGCCGTGGTTCAAAATTGTCACTGATATGTCTGCAAGGTTCAAGGTATGATTACATTCTGGTGACTGACTATTTCATCTAATTCCATTTTTGCGCTTCAATCAACGAGATCTCTAGTGCAAAAGCTGTTGACATATTAACTGCCATATTCAGAATGTTCAGTGTTCCTCAACACATTGTACCCAATAACAGTCCACAGTTGCACTATTGCATCCTTCCAAGATGTGCAGGAACTGGGGTATTCAACTTTTCTTTATTTATTCACGGGATGAGAGCATTGCTGGTGAGGTTAGCACTTATTGCCCATCTCCAATTGTCCAGAGGGCAGTTAGGAGTTCACCAGGATGCTACGGGCCTAGAATCACATGTAGGCCAGACCAGGTAAAGGAACTTAGTGACAATCGACAATTAATTCATAGTCATCATTAGACTTTTAGTTCCATATTACCTCTTGCCTCCACTAACCTCAGTCCAATGGTCTGAGAGTACACTGTCTGCACAATCCACAATTGGTTAGATGCCAGGACTTCCGGATAGCCTCATTAAGTCTCCATGCTATTCTTCTGGGCAGTGGTTTGCCATAATCAGCCGCTCTTGTATTTAGAAGACTGGCCCTCACAGTTCTTCTCTCCGAACCACCTGTATATGATGAATAATCGGAACAAAAAGAGAAAAAGCTACGGCACCATGATCAATAAGAATGCTGACATTTATCTCAAATTGGACCAGGACAAAGCAGAAATCAAGATGGTCTTGTAAATACATATGTTTGTGGAAAGATGCAATGATATTGTCCAGCACAGACTGCACACTGGTATCACAGGCATTGATCAAATCCTGCAACAAAACAGATGAATCATCCAAGTTGTACATGATCAACCATCTGCCGTACAGGATACCGAGATTAACATAGCAGACGACTTACCCATTCATCCACAATGACAGGCTGAATACCACAGAGTGAAGCTCAAGGGTGTACTTGTGATAACTGTATACAGGCTAGACCCAGCCATACTGTACATGAACCAAAACATTATTTTGGTGTGTAGAGAAATGGGCTAAATGTTACCAGAAATCAGCTAAATGTTAGTATTGGCAAGTTCCATACAGAAAGGAACCATGTATCATGAGTCAAGATTAGGTAATAATTGCATGCTAATTCAAGCAAATGGATGTAAATAGGCTTTTTGCAACCCACTCGCGAGATTCTTATTGTACCGTTCAAAACTTGATTGTAGAATTATGCATTTTTCTCAATATCAAGAACCTCATCTCTGCCAATCTCTCTCCATATTACCAATTGACCTGCCAATGCCTTGCCTTTCAGGGGATGTGAATGTTCTGTCCATTGTCTGACCCGCTATGATTTCCAGCATTTGTTGTTTTCAGTATCCATGTACATTATTGTTCATCAGAACAGGATTCTCATACTTTAAGGGAATAAAGGAGGACGTTGTATTCTTAGATCTCAGAAAGGCTCTGTATCTTTAACACAGCTGGATGACATCAAATACAGCACTCCAGTATGAACGATCTCCTTACTTTTAGTCATCCTCAGACTAGGCACTTTACGGCCTTCTGGACTTAACATTGAGCTCCAACACCTTTAAATGGGGTGGCTCAGTGGTTAGCACTGCTGCCTCACAGCACCAGGGTCCCAGGTTCGATTCCAGTCTCGAGCGACTGTCTGTGTGGAGTTTGCACATTCTCCCTGTGTCTGCGTGGGTTTCCTCCAGGTGCTCTGGTTTCCTCCCACAGTCCAAAGATGTGCAGGTTAGGTGAATTGGCCATGCTAAATTGGCCATAGTGTTAGTTGCATTAGTCAGAGGGAAATGGGTCTGGGTGCGTTACTCTTCGGAGGGTTGGTGTGGACTTGTTGGGCCGAAGGGCCTGTTTCCACACTGTAGGGAATCTAATCTAAATTGTGAAATGTTTCTTCCTTTTCTTAGCTTGTTACACTCTGTTATCATGTCCACTCTCCCCTCCCCCATCCTGGTGGGACTGTCTGTCCTTTCAGGTCTGGCAGGAGATGCACCATTATTCTACCACTCTCACATTCTGATCACTTAATCTAAACTATCAACATCTTTTCTCCATCAGCACCCTACAACCACTAGCCCCCAATCCTCCCGAACGATAGCATAAATGCTGATCCCCCCACACTTCGCTTCAGCTCTGATGAAGAGTCATCTAGACTCGAAATGATAGCTTGATCTTTCTCCGTGGATGCCGTCTGACCTGCTGTGATCTCCAGCTTTCATTGTTTTTGTTACTTTTAGTCAGTTCAGTTAGGCAGTCTGTGACTGTCTGCTCTGTATATAATGTAGCAGTAATATAAGTATGCATACGGTCCCAGTCTATACGTCAGTCTGATTAATGTGTACCATTACCATCTTGTTAATAAACTTCACAAAATCTGTCTCAACAAAAACTCAGCGCTGTGGTATATCCTACAGTTCTTGGACTAACATATATGGCAGCAATTCACTTCAAAATATACTGGCAATGGTATTTTACTCTGAGGAAAACACATCACATCACCTTCTTTCATCATGGGGACCTATGACTCCCTCATTAATCAAAAATCTATCAGTTGCCTCCTTAATATTAATTGACTTTGCCCCTTTTGAGAAGAAAGTTCCAAGGACTCAAAACCCTCTTAAAATGAACTCGTCATCTCTGTGAGAAAAGGCAACTTTTGGACTAATGTCTGTTATTACCGACAAGTTCCAGTCTGAATTTTAACTGAGAAGTAGCTGAGATATATCATAAGGTCAGAAGTCACACGACACCAGGTTATAGTCCAACAGGTTTATTTGAAATCACAAACTATCAGATTGTGGAGCAGCGCTCCTAAAAATGGTGATTTCGAATAAACGCGTTTGACTATAACCTGGCGTCATGTGACTTCTGACCTTGTCCATCCGAGTCCAACACAAGCACCTCCACCTGAAGTGTATCATAATGTTGTGTTGCTGACAGTGATCTCACTCATGATCATCACAGAGAGAACATTCAGGCATATATGTTTTTGTGATATTTATACCATCGATCAAGTTCCAAGCTAGCAATGTGTGAGGATCATCAGAGGCAGTAGTGAAATTATCTGAATTGTGCCTTAAGTCTAAATTCTTCCGAGAATTACCATGCAAGTTCCTCAAGAAGAAATCTTTCCATTCACTATAATTAACAGAAGGATATTCCCAAATTGACTTTTCCTCTTTGAAAATGCCATTCTCCATGGAGTGTGCTTGTTTGCCGCATTGTTTTAATTGAATGGTATGATTGGCAAATTTCGGTAATCACAGGAAAGAATGTGTGTGATTTTAAAAAGGAAAATTCCAAACACCCATGTTCCTTAAGGATTGATTGCTTTCAGTTTTGATTCCAAAATAGTGGCTTGAATGGACAAAGCTTAAAAAATAGAAAATGGAAAATAGAGAATAGTTCTGGTGAAGAATGACTGGGCTTGAAATGTTAACTTTGTTTTCTTCCCACAGATGCTACCAGACCGGCTGAGTTTTTCCAACAGTTTCTGTTTTGACCTTCAAAATTAGTCTGCAAAAAGCAATGAAAAGGTTCCTTGAAGCTCAAGGTTAGATTTATGATATCATACTTTTTGCAGTCTTATTTTTCCTTTATAAATATTTATAATGTTAAACCAATCTATCTTTTGAACGTTGTTGCGTGCTAACATTTAATAACATAAATCTTGTCAATACAATTAAATCACTTTGTTACTATGAATGACAATCTTTAAAAAAATGCACATGTGGAAATTTATGGATATGATGAATAATATTTGTGAAATGATACAATCCACACGGCTAGCTATGTTGGACAAGACCCAAAGTAAACAAGACCACTACGCAACTGTTAATTTAGAAAGGTATGCTTCAGACTGAGTTGTAATGTTTACACTGATCTGCTTTACATGAGTTTTAAAATACAGCAGGGAAAGGGGAGACTAGTCACGAAAGGAAGTGATTTCAAAATATACTTCAAAACTTTATGGTGTCCAAAAATGATCTAAGGGACAATATTCCGGATCCTTGCCATGCTAAACAATATTATTTTCATAACATGAAGGACATGAAAGAGGAATGGGATCATGTTTGACCATGACCATGATTTCATGTCCTTTCCATTGCTTGAAGTTATCTTAGGCTTCTCCAGAAAGTCAGAACTGATGCAAATGAAGTGAGCTTAAGCATTTCCAGATACATGACAGCACCACACTTGCCCCTTTAGTTCCAAGCCACACACCACCTTGATGGTGAACTATAGCTGGGTAATCCCCTTCCTAACATGACTGAGGGGTGTCTCTGCCCTCCATGGACAATAGTGACCTCTCAGCAGGTGGTTAAAGGTTGCCAATGAATCTTGCCTTAGCTAGTGATACCCATATCCTAACATTTGGGCTGCTGTTGGGTACTCACCTCCTTCAGCTGGCTATTCCCCTCATGGTCAACACATGGTCAAATTATCCGTAATTGTGCCTTTGAATATTAGCTGCTCGCCTCTTTCTGACTACAAAACTGTCTACTCCTAGTCGCTCCAGCAGTAAAATGCCCCATTGGCGACAGCTTTTCCAACCAGGCTCTCTGTATTCTTTTCTGGCCTCTTGCCCTCCAGAGGCTGACCAAATTGAACCCCTTGTGTTGAGGAAATTGGGATGAGACCTAGTCAGTCATTAACAACAGGCTCTGGCCAATCAGTTACAACAGAATCCAGTCAGTCATTAACAACAGGCTCTGGCCAGTCAGTTACAACTGGCTCCAGTTGGTCATTACAATAGGCCCCAGTCAGTCAGTTATAACTGGCTCCAGGCGGTCACGAACAACAGGCCCCAGTCAGTTATAACTGGCTCTAGTCAGTCACTAACAATAGGCTTTAGCCAATCAGTTACAACTGACTCCAATTGGTCATGACAGCAGGCCCCAGTCAGTCAGTTATAACAGGCTCCATTTGGTCATTAATAACAGACCCCAGTCAGTCAGTTATAACAGGCTCTAGCTAGACAGTTAACTGGCTCCAGTCAGTCATTAACAACAGGCCCCAGTCAGTCACAACAGGCTTCAGTCAGTCATTTACAACAGGCCCCAGTCAGTTATAACAGGCTCCAGTCAGTCAGTTATAACAGGCTCCAGTCGGTCATTAACAACAGGCCCCAGTCAGTTATAACAGGCTCCAATCAGTCAGTTATAACAGGCTTCAGTCAGTCATTTACAACAGGCCCCAGTCAGTTATAACAGGCTCCAGTCAGTCAGTTATAACAGGCTTCAGTCAGTCATTTACAACAGGCCCCAGTCAGTTATAACAGGCTCCAATCAGTCAGTTATAACAGGCTCCAGTCGGACATTAACAACTGACTCCAGTCAGTCAGTTATAACAGGCTCCAGTCAGACATTAACAACTGACTCCAGTCAGTCATTTACAACAGGCTCCAGTCAGTCATTTTTAACTGGCCCCAATCAGTCAAATATAACAGACTCCAGTCATCCAGTTGGATGCTTCCAGTTGTGTCCGGTGCACCTGGTTAAATATACTGGCTCAACCGATTTTTAGGTTTTTATCTCCTATTTTCTGGTCTTCGTTTTCCATATCTGCACTTTGCTCTCTGACCTCGACTCTATCCCTTGACATGTCACATTTGCCAAAGTTTGTTTAGTTGCTTCAACTCATGTTTAGTTTAAAGCTCTCTCTACTTCACCAGTGATGCAATTCACATGAACGCCAGTCCCAACATGGTCAGGTGTAGACTGTCTCCCTTTCACCAATACTGGTGCCATTTTTCCTCACACCCATTTTTGAGCCACTTATTCCCTTCTCTATTCTTACTCATCCAATGTCAATTTACATACAGCTCAGGTGATAATCCAGGATTATTATCTTTGAGGTTCTGATTTTCTATTTAACACCTAACTTTACATTCTTATTCAGCAGAAAGTCCTCCCTAGTTGTGCCTATGATTTCGAAGCTCCTTGGATGCTGCCTGAACTGCTGTGCTCTTCCAGCACCACTAATCCAGATATTGGTAGCAATGTGAACCATGATCACTGGGCCACCCTCTTCCATCTCCATGTTGTTCACCAGCCGAGAGGAGATATCCTGAACTCTGACACCAAGAATCTGAAATTGCAAAAAACAGTGTCACTCCTCCTTTCTATGCTGTCTCCTATTATCACTGCCTTTCTTCTTAGAGGAGAAAGTGAGGTCTGCAGATGCTGGAGATCAGAGCTGAAAATGTGTTGCTGGAAAAGCACAGCAGGTCAGGCAGCATCCAGGGAACAGGAGAATCGACATTTCGGGCATAAGCCCTTATTCAGGAAGTTCGAGACTGATGTCAAAGATCTCCACTGCTGTCGTCTTATATAGTGTTGCGCAGACGTATGGAGGCTGTGTAAATACAAACTTTTTCTAACTTCCCACATTCTGTTGGTCGAACTGTGATTTCACTCTGAATAGACGCCATGCGGCCCACCTTCGCTCTGCTGGGTCGACACAGTAAGTAAACGTGGGTCTCTATTCGTATCATTCTCTTGCCTTCTCCATGTAATTCTGCACATTGTTACTTTAAACATGACCACCGAATTCCCGTTTGCGTCTAATGAATCTGCCTCTTTGTCAGTGTCAGTTAGGGATTTACTGACCCCAACCACCACTCCCTGTACGAAAGCGTTCTCCCTAATGTCACTTTGGGTTCTTTTCCCCATGACTTTAAAACTCTGCCGAATCGTTGCCGATCCTTTCAGGCGTGGGAGCATTTTGACTACATTACTTTCTCTGTCTCGACTTCGCGTAACTTGGAAAGCTTCAATGGGGCCAGATTTCAAACTTCGGATCTCCGAAGAGAGCTATCCCAAATTTCCAATCCACCCTCATCGCTGACATCCCTCAAACACCGCAACCTCCAATCATTACACTTCGCTGCTTTCTGTCCCATTGGTTCTCCAGGGAGCCCAACCTCGTTTAACGAACGTACTTTTTGAGAAAATGGAAGAGGCACTTTTGCACAAGGCATAAACCGCGGGCTCGTCCGGGATTTGAACCCGGGACCTCTCGCAAATCTACGTCGACGAAGACCCAAAGCGAGAATCATACCCCTAGACCAACGAGCCAGACAGCAAGCGCGCTTCCACCCCACCCCCCGCTCTACCTCTTGAACCAGCTGAGTCTTGCTCAGAGTGAAGTATAGTTGACATTGAACAGGCTGGGGCTGTTTTCTCTGCAACGTCGGAGGCTGAAGGGTGACTTTATGGAGGTTTACAAAATTATGAGGGGCATGGATAGGATAAATAGGCAAAGTCTTTTCCCTGGGGTCGGGGAGTCAAGAACTAGAGGGCATAGATTTAGGGTGAGAGGGGAAAGATATAAAAGAGACCTAAGCGGCAACATTTTCACGCAGAGGGTAGTGCGTGCATGGAATGAGCTGCCAGAGAAAGTGGCAGAGGCTGGTACAAATGCAACATTTAAGTGGCGTTTGGATGGATATATGAATAGGAAGGATTTGGAGGTATATGGGCCGGGTGCTGGCAGGTGGGACTAGATTGGGGTGGGATATCTGGTCGGCATGGACGGGTTGGACCGAAGGGTCTGTTTCCATGCTGTACATCTCTATGACTCTATGAACAGCTGCTTCTCATTCTGTCTCTGAGCTGCCGTTTGCCCGTCCCCAGGAACAGGGCCCTCTCTACTGGCAGAAAATTAAACCGTTTCCTTCCTAAACTTTTCTCTGACACCGGACTGACCAGTGACAAGCATTACCCTCCTCAACATAGGGTACAGAGAACAGGAGAAGACCCCGCAGACCTCCACGAGTGTGTCATCTCAACTGTGCATATTGGGCCAGTATATCAATGTGAAATATTTACGTCGAAGATTTTTGGAAAGCAGATGAGAAGGCGAGGTGCACAACAAGCTGCTAAAGACAACATTGAGTGAATAGGAAAGATGGTTTCCCTTCTGGGTTATGCTCCCATCACGCACCGGCAGACATATCACCCACAAGCAAATATTAACTCTGTCTAAATTGCCACATTCTGTTTTTACGAACCGTGATTTCACTCAGAAGCACAATTTACCCGCTCCCT
>NC_057732.1:12648543-12686884 GCF_004010195.1 Chiloscyllium plagiosum
CGGGCGGTGCGGGGTTGTGGGACTATGAGGTTGGAGGCGGTGGATGGGAGATCCCCCGAGGTGATGAGGTTATGGACGGTCTGGGAGATAATGTTGACCTCTTTCCACCTATCACATTTCCGACGCCCCTCCCCCAAGTCCCTCCTCCCTACCTTTTATCTTAGCCTGCTGGACAAACTTTCCTCATTCCTGAAGAAGGGCTTATGCCCGAAACATCGATTCTCCTGTTCCCTGGATGCTGCCTGCCCTGCTGCGCTTTTCCAGCAACACATTTTCAGCTGCCTTTCTTCTTACCCCACCCTCTTGAATGGCATTCTAAGCCATGGTGCCATGGACATTAGTTCATCTACTCTGCAGTCTCAATCACATCCAAAAAGCTTAGGAACCCTCAAACCAGTTGACAGTTGCAAAGACTGAGACTTCTGTGCTCTGTCCTGCTGCGCTTTTCCAGCAACACATTTTCAGCTGCCTTTCTTCTTACCCCACCCTCTTGAATGGCATTCTAAGCCATGGTGCCATGGACATTAGTTCATCTACTCTGCAGTCTCAATCACATCCAAAAAGCTTAGGAACCCTCAAACCAGTTGACAGTTGCAAAGACTGAGACTTCTGTGCTCTGTCTCCTGAGTCCCCTTGCCTGCCTTACTTGAGATCACACCATCCGGGTAATGTGCCCCTTTCCTGATGTATACAGTATCTGGGTAAAGTTCCTGCACGCACAAACACTTACTGCAGCTCCTACATTCCAGAGTACCAGCACGTCTCTAACCCGGCCATTTCTAAAATGTGTTGATTAATTAGTTAATAATTGCTAATTAGTGAATTAATAATTAATATGTCTTCTAACGTCTGATAGGTTTCAGCATTGCCAGTGAACTACACAATGCTGATAAAACATAAAATTTACAGTTTCTTAGACTGGCTGACCTGCTTCTTCTGTTATTTGATTTTGAATGCGAATGCTAGTGGATCTTTGGTCTACTGAATGCAGGTTAGACTGATGCCCTCTGCTTGCCAGAACGATCTCATCTATAATGGAACTTTTCTGAGCGGATGGAATATTGTTTGACAACATGGTTCTCAGGAAGATGTCACAACCACTCTCCAGTCACCTTTAGCAATATGAAATCTGTGGTAACATCTGAACTTGAAAAATGAATCGTGAAGAGTGCCAGAATATGGAGAAACAGGTGGCACTAAGGAACAGAGAATTTGATGACTTCATTGGTACTTTGATCTGATAAGGGATCTGCAGGTTCTGCCAACATTCAACAACTTAATTAGACTGCCTTGTAAAAATGTTCCAAATTGTGAAACTGCAGAATATTTATTGAATTTCTGACATAAGCGAAAGGTGAATTTAAAATAAACATGTCGACAGTGACTCTATTGCAGTTGAGAATTGTGCTATGAGATGAAAACGGTGTCATCTATGGATTTGTTCTTAGCATCTGCATCAATGTTCAGACAATTTAGTGAGGGGAGTGAGGGCATTTACAGAGGCTGAGTTATGCATTTTTTATTTACACTATTGGATATAATAAAATTGGCATCAACTCAGTGGAATTATTCAGACCAAAAATTTGTTTCCATGTTTTATATCACAACTAACTTCATAGAACATAGAAACATAGAAAATTATTTCCAACTGTAAAAAATTCTTCTTTCTATTCCAATGAGATTGTGAAGGGCTTTTGTTGGCACTTGACACAAATGGGAGAAAAGAGCTTAGATCAGAGTGGTGCTGGAAAAGCACAGCAGGTCAGGCAGCATCTGAGAGCAGGAAAATCGATGTTTTGGGCAAAAGCCCTTCATCTGGAATGGAGGCAGGAAGCCTCCAGGGTGGAGAGATAAATGGGCGGGGAGGGGGTAGGGCTGGGGAGAAGGTAGCAAAGGGTACAATTGGTGGATGGGGGTGGGGATGAAGGTGATAGGTGAGGAAACTGGTGAAGTCCACATTGATGCCCTGGGGTTGAAATGGGAGAAAGTGAGGACTGCAGATGCTGGAGACCAGGATCAAGAGTGTGGTGCTGGAAAAATATAGCAGGTCAGGCAGCATCCGAGGAGCAGAAGAATCTATGTTTTGGGAATTCCTGATGAAGGGCTTATACCCGAAACATCAATTCTCTTTCTTCTCGGATGCTGTCTGACCTGCTATGCTTTTCCAGCACCACACTCTCGACTTGGCACAAATGCCCAATTTGTTACAATTTGACACAATAAAAATAGGCTAACTTTGATGAATATAATGTATAAAACATTCTAATTCTGTACAAATGCGCCCCCACCTTGGTCCCCACCCTAGTCAGTATGTGCTGTAACCAGTGTATCACGTTACTCTCCTCATTAGAAGGCTTTGGGTCCCAATTCTACTCCAGACACTGAAATATATAATCCAGCCTGACCATCTGGCGTATTAGTGAAGAAATGCTGCACTCGCAGAAGAACCATTTTTCAAATGAAATATTAAACCGTGGCCCCAGCTGCCATCTCATTGCTCTATCTTTGACTTACTGGTTGATGTTTATCCCCCCAACTGACATCACATTAAAATAAACACAGATTATCTGGTCATTATCTGTGCTCTTTGTGCGTTCTTACTGTGCTCCAATCGCTTCCTCATTTTCTACAGGGTAATAATGTTTATGTAACTTCAATCCCTTCTGAAATATCTTGAGGTCGGACCCAAGACATTCTTTCTTCTTTCTTTCCCCCGACCTTATTGTTATGGCTGGAATTTAATGACAAGGGGGCTGGGCAAGGTTGAAACATGTTTGAAAGGTGTTTGATTTTCCATGGTGTCATGTGGTACCCCATTTCCTCACAATGTAGTCATCTAAAAGCCAATTTGTACCTATAGATTTTATTTGTTTCCTTGCTTTGTTGGAATTTTCTCTATTAGTTTAAGAATGGCTACTGCTTTGTTGGTGGATGCGGTGCAAATTACCGCCTCCAAATCTGTCAGGGTCCACAACCAGGCAGACGTACATATTGTGACAGGGGATTACACATTTTGTAAGGAAATGATTATCAGGTGACACTGAGTGGCAAGTCAGGGGTGACGGCACTCCAGGATGTAGATGGTCATGGATGATCACTTAACAGGTTGGCACTAATGGTGGCCACTGTTGAAACTGCAAGACAAAGCAGAATGCCAAAGCAAACCCGAAGAGCAGGTCTGATACTTTCTGAACACCTGGGGCCAGGCTGGCAGTTCAGGGTGTGACTGAAGAGTGCAGTCAGTGCTCTTGGGAGCAGGGGTGGAGCCCCCTAGTGGCCATAGATGAGGGTCACTCCCACAACCCCCAATCAGAAATCCTCTGGGAGACCACCAAAGTGTAAGTGGTAGCAGCGCCCCCTTTGGACAATGGTAGAATGCCAGTGAAGGCAGGGGGTGGTCCTTAATTTTACATTTAAAGAGTTTTTATGGGTGCCCTACAGTGGGTGGCTATAACGTAAGATTTCAGTCTGGTAATGTGTCATCGCAATGAGACAATTTCAGGCCCCACTTTGTTACAACTTCTATCATTGCTCTCCCAGATCGCCCAGGGCTGGGAAAATTCAGCTCATGGATTAAGCATTTTGAATAACCAATGAGGATCCGAACACACAGACAAAAGCTCAGATATAACTCAATCCCATTTTAATCAGTCGAACTCAAACATCAATCAGATTAAGAGTATTATGTGGAATCCTGAGCATCTGATTATCAGAAAAATATGACATTAGTAGTAGTTGCAAATAATAAAATAAAATAAATGTTCAATTAAGCATTGTTATGCTCCCAGCTGCTGATAATGTTGGACAAGTCAAGTCTCAAAATGAAACCTGGTGTAGATCATAAATATTATTGTTGCAATTTGGGTGGTCAGTCACTGAACACGATCCATATTCATACGTGGGGTGTGAGAGCTGGCGCTATCACCAGCTGGTCATAATGGCACTAACGATGTTGATATTGACAGTAATAAAAGACTATGCGGGTCCTTGTGGTGCGATGGCAGTATTCTTATTTTTGAGATAAGGACCCGGGTTCAAGTCCCACTTGTATCAGAGATGTGTAATAGCATCTCTGGACAGGTGATTAGAAAACAGGTTAATAAAAGGATTTATACAAGTAGAAGGAAAAATGAGTTGGGGAGGGAGTAATGTGCTACAATGAGATTCATGTAAATCATGATGATCATATACCTCAGACATCAGTAAGAGAGCAGACATCAGTTTAGAATGAGTGATGGATAGATGTGTGACTTCATTTAATTGACAGTTCTTCTTTGTTGTTCTTGACCAGAAACGTTCCTTCATCAGGAATGAGGCTTGTGAGCCAAGTGGGTGGAGACATAAATGGCAGGGGAGGGTGGGGCAAGGGAAAAGGTAGCTGAGAGTTCAATAGGTAGATGGAGGTGGGAGTAATGGTGATAGGTCGGAGGAGAAGGTGGAGCGGATAGGTGGGAAGGAAGATGGACAGGTAGGACAGCTCATGAGTGCGGTTATGAGTTGGAAGATTGGATCTGAGATAAGGTGGGGGGAGGGGAAATGAGGAGGTTGCTCCCATGAGGAGGTTGAACAGTTCATGAACTTCACCAGCACATTCCACCCCGACCTTAAGTTCAGCTGGACCATTTCAGACACCTCCCTCCCCTTCCTGGACCTCTCCATCTCCATCAATGGTGACTGACCCAACTCAGACATCTTCTACAAACCCACTGACTCCCACAGCCTCCTGGATTACACATCCGCTCACCCTGCCTCCTGTAAAAAGCTATCCCCTACTTCTAATTCCTCCATCTCCATCGCTCCCAGGAGGACCAGTTCCACCACAGAACACACCAGATGGCCTCATTCTTCAAAGACTGCAATTTCCCCTCCCACACGGTCAATGATGCCCTCCAACACAACTCATCCACTTCCTACACCTCATCCTCAAACCACACCCCTCCAACCGCAACAAGGACAGAACCTATCTGGTCCTCACCTTCCACCCCACCAACCTCCATATATATCACATCACCTTCCACCATTTATGCTACCTACAAATGGACCCTACCACCATAGATATATTTCCCACCCCACCCCTATCTGCGTTCCGTAAAGACCAGGCCCTACTCAACTCTCTTGTCAGGTCCACGCCCTGCACCAACCCACACTCCCCTCCCAGCATCTTCCCCTGCCACAGCAGGAATTGCAAAACATGTCCCAACACCTCCCCCCGTCTCACCTCTGTCCAAGGTCCCAAAAGAGCCTTCCACATCCATCAGAGTTTTACCTGCATTTCCACCCATGTAATTTACTGTATCTGTTGCTCCCAATGCTGTCTCCTCAAATTGGGGAAACAGGACGCCTACTTGCAAAGTGCTTCAGAGAACATCTCCAGGACACCCGCACCAACCAACCCCACTGTCCCATGGCTGAACACTTCAACTCCCTCTCCGTTCTGCCAAGGATATGCAGGTCCTGGGCCTCCTCCATCACCAAACCCTAACCACCCGATGCCTGGAGGAAAAACACCTCATCTTCCACCTTGGGACTCTGCAACCACACAGGGTCAATGTGGATTTCACCAGTTTCCTCATTTTCCCTCCCCCTCAACTTATCCCAGATCCAACCTTCCAACTCATTCCCATCAGTAATGGAATGAGTGACAAACAAAACTAAATTGAAACAACTGGCACCTAACTTCTGAAATCTTATTCTTAACAGCCTGTAAACAACATTATTAAAACTAGTCAGCATTATGACTGTGATTTTACCACCACTTCCGATTTTTTGGCAAGGTTATTCTTTCATGGTGGTACCTCGGGTGGATGTCATGAGATAGACTGTATAGATAATCTCAATGGATAGTAACATGAACTTCTGACCTGTTTGTATAGAACACTCCCAGTGCAGCTGGTCTCTGGCCACACTGCAACCTTTCAGACACTTGTATAACCAGCCATGTTATGCATTCCTGGTCCTCTCATGAACCGAGCAAATTAATTTCTGCAACAATATGTAACCTTCACTCCTCTGTCGTGTCGCTAAATCCAGCTTCAGTCCTGAACCACTGGCTGCAGACTTGAAGAATTAAGTCTCACCTTTTGTGAAAAACTTTGGTTTCAAGATTCGGATGACCGCTGTTACCAGATGAAGCAATATGAAACCAGCATTAATCAAAAAGCTTAATGTGGTATTTACCCAAACAGAATTACACACAGTATGTGGGCATTCCTCTCCTCATTCAGCTTCATATCACACCTTTCATGTTCTTGGGAAGTCCCACAGTGTTCTGCAGCCCGTCTTGTGCTTTGGGAATGTTGTCACTGTTGTAGTGTAGGATTCATTGCAATCAAATTATCCTCAGCAAGTTGTGATTGATAGTATTGAGGTAATAACCAGGCTGTCTGCTTTGGTGATGGCAGTGGGGAATTGCACAGAACAATGGCGAGAACTCTTTAATAAAATAATCAATGTCCTTCTGAGAGGGTAGACAAAATATTAGTTTAAATGGTTGGCTTGGCATGCTGTGGTTATAACACTGCCATTCCTTTCTTTATTATGTTTTTATAAAGATGATAGAAAGAGAACATCATAATTATGCCTAATGCTTTGTTCACAATGCATTCACATACCTTACTTCTGGTCTAGTTTTTTTCAAACTGATTTTGTTTGAGCTTTAAAATTCTTCCATTATATTGAAATACAAAAAAAAACCAAAATGCAAGTATCTTCTACAAATTCATCCATCCTACGTTCTCAGCAGGGAATATTTCTTGACAGGAATATGATCGAGCTACAATACCTGGTGTCAGGTCTCCCACCTGCACATGTATCAATTCAGACTCCCTGCTGCAATTGTATGATACCTAAATATATCCTTTGAGACATACTTTCTTTAAATACTTTGCTGTGAATAGTGTGTGACCAAATGTTTTGGGACCAGAATGAAGAGAATTTCAATAAGTTAATTACTGTTAGTACTTTGCTTGTTTTTTTTCCCCATAACATGATATTTTGATTATCTAACAAGTTGTTCACAGGAAATGATTTAGCTCGGATTTTCATGGCAATCTATTACTTCTGTTGTTGCCTTTTGTGAGTTCCAACATTCTTGTAATTCCTTGAGCTAATGCTATGTGCTACTCATGTAAATCTTAATAGATATATTCATCCATCTTACCTTTTTCAGAATCCTGTCAGAAAGCGACTGCCTTCAGTCTTAAAAGATTTACTTGACAGTGGAGGGAATAACAGTCTTAAAAATGAGACATGAAAGTGGGTCAGTTGTTATGAGACCATTTCAGTTTTCTTGGAGCTGCTAAATTTCCAGTGCCCAGAATTTTTCATCAATATAGTCATCAGTCATCATTTGTCTTCCCGTGTTGGTCTGAAAGCAGATCTACACCTTCAGATTAATGATAAAATGAAGGATTGCTGGGCTAAGTTCTAAGCATTCCAGCTCAGTTTGATTTGATTTTTTTTTCCAGATGCCATCATGATTTAGCAATACTTACAAGTACTGCCCTTGGCAATGTAAAAGATCATTCGCTTTAAAAGTAAATTGCAACAAGTATATGTGTGTTGAGTAGTTTCAAAGACTGTTTCACTTCAATTTGACATAATATACACAAATCTGTATACATGTGAGAATATTTGGGCTGGCAGAGAGTGACAGAGATTGATGTGACACTGCATCCTTGGAGTATCCTTCACACTCCTCCTCCTGTGAGGAGGCTCGCTCATCCTTGGTCTCTTGAGTTCTGCATGTTTCAACTTGATGTTGGCCTGTTGGAAAGAACAAAAACATTTACTGTGTCCAAGAGTGGTCACATGAGCACTTTGCCTGCTGGGCATACTCTTTTGCACCTGTACGTTTTGAGCTGGGTGTTCTGCCCACCATCAGCGATTGTAGACCACCCTGATGTTTCACCATTTCCAAGGCCTCCTCCTCCATGAGGGTGAGACTGAGCAAGTACAGCTTTAAGACAATATAAAGGACAACAGCAAGGAAGTTATAATGATCCTGAATAAAACACTGGTTTGTGCTTAATGGAATTTTGCGTCCAATTTCTAAAGACATGAGAGATGGTGCAGAAACGATTCATGAGATTAGTTCCAGAACTGACCCACAAATGCAGAAATTCATCAAGACAGCACCTTTTAAACCCATGACCAATTCCACCCTGAAGGCCAAGGGCAGCAAATACATGGGAACACCACCACCTGCAAGTTCCCTTCCAAGCCACTCACCATCCCGACTTGGAAATGTATCCATCATCTTCTTTCATTGTCGCTGGGTCACAATCCTGGAATTCCATGCCCTACATCACGTGAGTCCATCTACATCGCGCAGTCAGCAGTGGTTCAAGAAGGCAGCTCACCACCAACTTCTCAAGGGCAATTAGGGACAGGCAATCAATTCTGGCCCAGTTAGATATGCCCACATTTCATGAATCAATCAAAACACTTCATTTACACTATTTGGCGAGAGAAATCTGTGTTGTTTTCTCTGGAAAAGACCAGGTTGGGAGGACAATACATGCAGCTGTGTAACATAATATTGAATCTAAACAGAATGGCTTGACAGGAATTGTTGAGAATCCTTAATTGCCTAGATGGCAGTGAAGAGTCAACCATGTTGCTGTAGTTCTGGAGACACATAAATCAGATCAGTTAAGGGCAGATTTCCTTCTCTAAAAGACTTTAGTCCAAATGGGCTTTCATAGCAATTGACAACATTAGGATAGCTTTATTTTTCCATTTCAAATGTTATTCAAACCAATTATCACCATTGTCATATTGGGATTCAAACCCACATACACAGGATATTAGCCTGGGGTTCTGGATTGCTCTTTCAGTCTTACTTGCTGACACTCATTGCCATGAGGCTTCCAGTTGCCAAAGTTTAACATAAGCACAATTTTAGTCTCAAGAAGCTATAACTTTGAGTGCATTTCTTGAAGCTCTCCATGCAGTGGTGGACTTGTACATTGTTGCTTGACATCGGACACCCTGGATGCACATTCTCATAGCAATTAGTCCCTAACTCTTCACATATACCACAGCAATCTAACAGGGACTCTGAGCACTTTTATTTAAATGTTACATTGTTGCTTGACATCAGAGTGTACTGTAACAGTAAATGTGATACCCTGGATGCACATTCTCATAACAATTAGCTCCTAACACTTCACATATACCACAGCAATCTAACAAGGATTCTGAGCACTTTTATTTAAATGTTATTTTTTTCCATTAAGACCAGCAAGATCTCCACATGCCCCAGTTGATCTGTTGGTGCTGTCCATGATTGGGCTCAAGTAAAACCATTTCAGCCCTTTTATTGAACCAGATTGCACAATAATCAGGCAGAAATATTGGATATCTAACTGAAATGTGGAACCTGATTGAATCAGAGAAAGGTTTTGTACTTCTGAACTGCACTTTATCAATTCTATCACTTTTCTTTGATCATATCATAATGGCAATAGAAGAAATACATGTTACGAATACATATGCAGGTGCCAATGCAGTTCCTGTAGATAATTCATGTCTATGCAATATTCAGGTATTCTGATGCAATTTAGCAATATTATGCAACACCACCACATTAAACTGAAGCCCTTTCTGCCAGTTTAGATGTGAGGATCCCATGGAGCTATTTAAAGAGGTTCCAGTCAAAGTTTGTCATTCACATGAGGTCACAGTGAGAAGAATTTGGGAATCACTGTTCTTGATGGTCAATAGGGCCACACAAAGTTAACCCCTTGTGCAATTAAATCAGATTTTATATTAAGCAAAAGGGACAAATCTGGTAAAGCAAATAGCAGGAAGATGAACAAATTCAATCAAAGAAGGAGAAGCTGGATTGAATTCAAAATCAATAAGTGCAATAGACCAAGGGCAAATAGAATAGAAAATACTGATTTTTCTTCAATTCCTCGATGCTGGTGATGTGGAGTTGTTTCATTTAGGTTAAGGTTTCCTGTCTGTGAGTTAATCTGTGACAGGCAATGGAACAGGCTCCTGCTTAGAATCTTTCAGTCATTTTGCTCTCTAGCCATGGCTTTAAAGACCATTGAGAAAGTTACTATGTTTAGCTGTTATCACAGTCCTCCAGACACCACACCATTGTGAAGGAAAATATGTCAAATTACTTATCCGTGCTTTTAAACTTGTGCCCAGTGGCAGGAGGATTTGAGGGAAATTAACTTTGGATTTAAGAATCAGTATTCCACTTTTAACTTCATTCTTAATGGAGAAAATTAACACTGGGATTCTTTTAATTGCTGGTTTCATAGATGTTTTGTGATTCTACCTTGCGGGCTGCTAGCAAGATTGTTCTCTATCATTTTAACTAAATCCTTGCAGTGCATTAAACTTGAGCACTTCAACTTTCAAAAGGTGTTTCATCAGGTTTCACGAGAAACAAATGACCATTTCAGCTCAAAGCTGTGGGGATTCCAGGCAGAACTGGAGGACAGATCTGAAATTGGCTAATGGATGGGAAATAATTCCAGTTAGAGAAGTAGTGTCCAAGTGTGGGAGAAACGGGAAAGTACATTATGGGCTACCATTACGATTTTATATCATTGCCTTAGATTCAGACATTCATTGCAATTTGTACAAACACAGAAGAAATAAGGATATTAGACTGGACAGCTCAAAGTTAAACTGATGAGACTGGACAGGCCAGATGTGGGAAGAATGCTCCCGATGTTGGGGAAGTCCCGAACTAGGGGTCTCAGTCTAAGAATAAGGGGTAGGCCATTCAGGACTGAGATGAGGAAGAATTTCTTCATTCAGAGATATGTGAGCCTGTGGAATTTTCTCGGCCAGATGTGGGAAGAATGCTCCCGATGTTGGGGAAGTCCTGAACTAGGTGTCTCAGTCTAAGAGTAAGGGGTAAGCCGTTCAGGACTGAGATGAGGAAGAATTTCTTCATTCAGAGAGATGTGAGCCTGTGGAATTTTCTCCCACAGGAAGCTGTTGGGGCCGGTTCATTAGATACATTCAAGAAGGACCTGCAGCTAACGGGATCAAGGGGTATGGGGAGAAAGTGGGAGTGGAAAATGCATGAACAGTCATGATCATATTCAATGGTTCAAAAGGCTGAATGAATGACACCTGTGACTATTTTCTGTGTTTCTAAATAAAGAACTCAGTGAAAAAGTTTTTGTTAACACAAAGAACAATTGTTTATATTGATTTTGCAATTCCCATTTGCACATTTCTAGTATCATTTTGAAATATGTAAATGTGCCATTGCCATCACCTTTTGCCTTGAATTATTATGCCCTTTGTCATTGAATATTTCCTTCTGATTAAAGACATTCCCCTTTGTTCATCCCTTTGACCTATCTACCACCTTTACCCTGTCTCTGCGTTTGTTTCAAACCCATAACATTTCTAGTCATTCCTGGGATGGAAATGAGGCCATTAATCCAAACATCAACTCATTCTATTCCTACCTGGGTCTGTTAAACATTCCCAGCATTTTCTGTTCTTCCTTCAGATTCCAGCAATCACTGAATTTTGCTTTTGTTACATATTGGTGTGTGCTGAACAATGGAATTCAATGTAAATATGGTTTTAAAATATCATTTTGGTTGTCACTGACAAGATTATGTTTAGTGCCTACCCCAGTTTCCCTTGGAAAGATCCTTCTTTAACTGCTGTAGTCTATATGACAGTCCTTTCACATTGATATACCTCAGCAGCTCTGGCAGCCTCTGTGGAGAGAAAAGTTCCCAAAGGGTCGCTGGACCCGAAATGATAACTCTGATTTCTCTCTGAAGATGTGGGCGGCACAGTGGCACAGTGGTTAGCACTGCTGCCTCACAGCGCCAGAGACCCGGGTTCAATTCCCGCCTCAGGCGACTGACTGTGTGGAGTTTGCACGTTCTCCCCGTGTCTGCGTGGGTTTCCTCCAGGTGCTCCGGTTTCCTCCCACAGTCCAAAGATGTGCAGGTCAGGTGAATTGGCCATGTTAAATTGCCCATAGTGTTAGGTATAGGGGTAAATGTAGGGGCATGGGTGGGTTACGCTTCGGCGGATCGGTGTGGACTTGTTGGGCCGAAGGGCCTGTTTCCACACTGTAATGTAATCTAATCTAATGTCGTCAGACTTGCTGAGACTTTCCAGCAATTTTTCATTTCTGATTTTGAGCATCCATAACTCTTTTGGTTTTAACTTTCACATTGGTGTTGGATGGGGAGATCCACAATTTTGACACAGGAGTGCTGAGAAAACAGTGATATTGTTCCAAGACAGCATATTGAATGGATTACAGGTGATGGTGTTTGCATGTACCGTCTGCAGTTGCTGTCTGGATGATTGAGGCTGTAGTTTTGGGGAGATGTTATTCAGTATCTTCAGTAAATTGCTGTGATGCACTTACTATTTGGTGCAAGTTGCTGCCTTACTATTGTTCGAGGGAGTGAACACCGAGGTAATGGTTAGAGTGCTTTTCAAATAGGCTGCTTGTCCTTGATGGAGTCTAAACTCTTGCTTTCTGTTGCACAGAATCTATCCAATTCATTTGGAATCGATCCATCATACTTATTTGTAGTTCTTAGATGATGAGCAGCTGGGAAAGACTAAAAAATAAATTATTCACTATAGAATTCCTGGTATCTAACTTGGTTTGTAGACACAGTATTTTTATGGCTAGTCAGGTTGATTTGCTGGTCAATGCTATTCTCCAAAGTGTTGATGGGGAGGGATCCAGTGATGGTGCTGCCATTGAAAGCCAAGGAAAGATGATCACCTTATCTCTTGTTGGAATTGATTATTACCTGGCACTGTTTAATACAACTGTTACTTGCCAAGTCGTGCCCATGTCTTGATACATGGCATGTGGGCTGCTTCAGCTTTTGAGAAATTTCAAATGTAATTGAACGTTGGAAAATTATCAGCAAATATCCTCGCATTGATTCAAATAAAATCATGTGAGAGAACTTCACTGATGGAATAGTTGAAAGTAGTTGGGACAAAGTTGTTAAACTGAAGAACTAATGCAGTGACATTCTGAAATGATTGGCCTCTAACAATTGCAACCACCTTTGTGTTCAGTATGATCCCATCCTGTGGAGAGGTTTCCTCTGATTCTCACTGAGTTGCATTTCTCTCAGCCTCCTTGTCCGCACACCTGATCAAGTATTTACCTTAATGGCAATTTGGAAATCACACGCCAATTTTAATCTCTTTTGTCCATGTTTAAACCAAGTTGCTATTGAGGATGGGAACAGATTGATTCTACCAAAATTTAGAATGATCATTGGTGAGCAGCTTATTGATCAGTGCCAGTTATAATGAGCCAATGATATCTTCCAGTGAAATGTTCATTGACAACAATCTAGGGAAATTGGCTTATTTTTGTAAAGGAAATTATTTATTTTGTGTTAGTTACTGCAAAAGAAAGGGAAAATAGAAGCACATATACCCATGAATGGTATTGAAATTACTCAGCATGAAGATGCGGGGAATGTATATGTTTTGGTGGAATCAGTACATCTACAATTAGTACAAAACACAAATAAAAAGGCCAATTGTGTGTACAGTGAAATATTCAATAAGACAAAGGAAGTTATGATCAAACAGTGCAATCCTCTGCAAGCAAAAACTAGTGGCTGTATTCTGTTTTACTTACTGAGAAATAAGGGAAACATTTAAATGTCGGAGTTAATGCAAACAAGAGACACAGGCCTGATGCGTGGTGTCAGTGGTGTCAGATGGCAATTGGAAGAGACTGGAATGTAGGCATTTGAGGGATGATCTTCCATTGTTTATAAAATAACAAACAGCATGGGAAAGGTTAATCTGGCTTTACCACGCATTTTGTGATCTGAACAGGCCAACACAAGCTCAAACTTGTAAAAGGTAAAATTAAAACTTTCATTCTGTGCTTCACTGTTCCTCTATTTCATGCGTATGTTTGCCTCTCTCTCTAGTTCCTTTTCACACATCCCGCATCTGCACTGTTTTGTTTTTATATCAAAATGTTTTTCTTCAGTCAGATTAACTTAACACATCAGTGCAGAGCGTTACAGGCAAAATTTCAGAAACTATTAAATAGATTGCTGGCCAGAGTGTAAGCTTATTGTAGACCTTGTGCAAGATAAACTAAATGTCCTTCCTACTCATAACTCTTAACTTTTTCTTGTCAATTTACCCCATCTGTCCCTCTTCATACTGGTGCCATTCTCCATTCTGTTCTCCTTTATGTGCTCATTAGTCATTTTGATTCCCTTGTTGGCTAGCTGGAGTTGAAGCAATTCATATACACTCATTATTGGAAGATCCAAGCTCAATTTCACAGGGTAATGATGAATCCCTAGTTTGAACTTTTGCCAAAACCGAGGACTATGTGTGCCAAAGACTTGAAGCCTATAAAGCAAAAGCAATTTGTTTGTTTGTCCCCTATTCTTTAATTTATGTTTTGCTAAAGCACAGCTCCCGACTGTGTATTTACATATAAATTAGACTGCACAACTTTGAAGAAAGATTACTTGCCTTTTGATGCAAAATACTCTTTTGATCTGAACAGCAATTATCTATATGTTGGGTGATTCACTGGGCCTCGGCAAATTCAGACCTGCCCATTAAAGAAATGGATGGTGAGTTCATAAAAAAAGAATGCACAATTTTAACCCTCTCATGGAAATTGGAAGCATTACTGAAAACTATCTGTAGCACTTGACCTCTCACAAGTAGCAAACGAAAGGCCATTTGCTGTTTTATTCCTGTTAGTAGCAGTGCTCCTCAATTCTGATAAGATTTGAGCACATTTGTAAATAGCAAGAAGCCTGAAATAGACTATTTTCTAATCCTTTTGGAGTTGTCAACTTTATTTTGGCAGTCCCGTTCATTTTCTGTATTACAAATCATGAAGCGTTGTTTGAAATCTGGTGAGAATATAAAATTAGAACGTTTCAGGCTCAGATTTTGTAACCAGCAATTTTTATGTTTCACTGGTGCCAGCAAAGGAATATTCCTGGAAAAGCAGCGAGGAATGTGTCATATACTGCCAGGCTTTCCAGCTGCTCAATGCACATTTACAAAGAGATTCAACAAGTCCATGTCAAGCATGAGTGCCATGTTATAGAGTCATAGAGTCCAAAGCATGGAAACAGACCCTTCAGTCCAATGAGTCTTTGCCGACCATGTTCCCAAAGCAAACCAGTTCTACTTGCCTGCTTTTGACTCATATCCCTCCTATTCACGTACTTATCCAAATATCTTTTAAACGTTATTGCAGGCTACTACAATAATGTCTTCACCCAGCAGAAGGTCGGCCCTGGGCATAGAACATTGAATACAACAATAAACGTGCATGCACACAGATTCAGATATGGCTTGCACACTATCAATATCACCTTTAAAAAAACATTGAAACAGCTTTGGCTGTTTGTTGGATCACTGATCTGGATGACGTGCTCTCCAGGTCATCATTAACAGGGAAGTGGAGAGTGGGTCATGAGATGATGGGGAAAGGAAACGTGGAAGTGGGGGAATTCAGCTCAAAGTGCTTCCAATTTTGCATATTGTCTCCTACCCCCAGCCACCTGCCCGTACCCTAACCCAGACCAGTTGCCTCATATTGTGAGGCTGAGCAGCCATGCTTGCCTTTGTCAATGCAGGTGCTTGGTGGGGCTCTCACAGGCTGCAAATCCTGGACGGCCTCGGCCAAAAGCAGCTCAGCACTCAGCTCATGAATCGGAGCAGCCTGCATCTGCTGAAGCCATTGGTTTTGTCCCAGCTGGGGAAAGGAATAAAGATTTGTAGTTGTGCAAAGGTATTCATACGGCCGTGTTAAACAATATTAGATTGCAAAGCTTTGATGTTATTTGTGAGTCTTTTACATCATTTTTCTGTCTTGTCTGTCACGGCCTGCCATCTGACAAAGCAGATGTTTCACCAATACAGAATGATGCAGCAAGTCTCAGCGCTAAACAATGTGAGACTGCGGAAGGGATCATGCCTGATTTCTGTGAAGGGAAGGTGTGGTTGCAATTCAGTCTGAGGCTTACAGATAGGTTGATTGGTAAAACTTACGGGAACCTCATTTTTATGAAGACCCCCCTGAACAGCAATGTGTAACACTCCCCAGTTCCCTGAATTGTTATGTGCAGAAGAAGACCATTTGTCTTGTTGTGTCTCCACTGGCTTTCGAAACCTTTTAATGCAGTGCCAAACTCCGATGTATTTCCCACAACTCTGGATGGTTATGTGTATCAAAACCTATGTCCTCTTGAATGTCTCAGTTAAACCTCCAGACAGTACATTCCAGACAGTGATTACTCACTGTGTGAATAAGTTTCTTGCTTCCTTTTCCAAACATTTTAAAACTGTTTACATGATTCTTCCTACCCCCACTGTCCAGACCCCTCGTGATTTTGAAAACTTATCTCAGGTCTCCTCTTAGCTGTCTCCTCTGCAAGGAAACCCATCCCAACTTCCCCAACCTTTTCTCATAACTGAAATGGTTCATTTCTGCAACCATTCTTATAAGCGGCTTCTTCGTTACCTCTAATGCATTCACAATCTTCCTGTAGGGTGGTACTTGGAACAGTATTCCAGCTGAAGCCTAACCAGTGTCTTATATAGGATCATCATAACCTCCCTGCTCTTGTACTCTTGTGCTCTTGTTTCCTGAAGAAGGGCTCATGCCCGAAACGTCGATTCTCCTGCTCCTTGGAGGCTGCCTGACCTGCTGTGCTTTTCCAGCAACACATTTTCAGCTCTGATCTCCAGCATCTGCAGTCCTCACTTTCTCCTTGTACTCTCTACCCCTATATATGCAGCCTAGAAAACTGTATGTTTTATTCCCAAAGATGTGCAGGTTAGGTGGATTGCCATGTTAAATTGCCCATAGTATCCAGGGATGGGCAGGCACGGGGGATTAGCCATGGGAAATGTAGAATTACAGGGATGGTTATGGATGGGATTACAGGTGGGTATGGATGGGATGCTCTTGGGAGGGAGGGTGTGGACTCAATGGGCCAAACGGCCTGCTTTCACCCTGTAGGCATTCTATGATTCTTTAATGCATTTTTAGTGACTTACGTACATGTCAACGCAGTCTCTGTTACTGGATATGTTTTAGAATAGATCCTTTCTTCATCGTATTTGTTGACATCCAGAAGTATGGGTAGTAGCAATGACATCTCGGAAATACATTGAAATAAAAAAAGATAAAAACATAGATGAATCTTGAAGATCAAAAAAAAAGAAAAGAAAACACTTCAAAAGACCCTCTGAAAGTCTCCTTAAAATACAGTAGCATCGGTAACAAAGACTGGGAGGAGCTTGCCAATTGTTCAAACTAGCACCAACGTGTCGATCAAAATGCACCTGCTTCAAGTCTAATTTTTCAAGGAAAAAATAAATTGTTAAATAAAGGACATTTTTTTTTCTAATTTTAAAAATTCAGCTTTATATTGCCCATGTGTTTGTACATGTACAGTTAAAAATTTAGATATGAATGTATGCAGTTCAAAATTTACCTCCAGGTAATTGATTTAAGCAGATGTTCTCTTATTTTATATGGCCTCTCCATGTTCCTTGTTCCGAAGTGCATTATCTCACACATCTGTGCATTGAACCTCATCTGCCTCCTATATGTCTACTCCACCAACATCCTTTTGAAGTTCTACACTGACTTCTTCATAGTTTGCTACATATCAGGAAAAGCAATACAAGCCCTGGGGAACTATAACTCACTGTTTCCTATCCATCATCCAATTTGTGTCCTTATTGCTGTTATCCCTTTTAGATTAGATTAGATTAGCCTCACAAATCTGTTGGAAGTCTCTTCCACATCTTTTGGAAGTCCAAATATACCAAATCACAGCTTTCCACTCACCAACCCTCTCTGATAGGTCTTCAAAAAACTCCAGCAAATCAGCAAAGATTTTCCATTAACGAATCAGTGCCGAATCTTCTGAACCAATTCACATTTTTCCAGGTGACTACAAATTCTAACCCAAATAATTGTTTCTAGAAGTTTCCCTGTTAGCAAAGTTAAACTCACTGGTCTTCTGGTGAATAGGCTACATCACATCCCTCCTTCTCCAAAGACGCTCCTTGCTCTTCCCAAATTTTGCAGCTATCCAAAGTTGTAGAAAGTTCAGAACACTGCAACCATCCCTTTTCAGAAGTGAATCAAATGAGCACTGGTGAGTCACACTTGTAAATCATCAGCCAGGCTCATGGGCTTATTCAGACTTGTGTTGAGCTTTTACAGAGTGTATAACTATAGAATAAAACCTCCCAATTGGGGTTCAGCAAATGATAAATGTGTATGATTTTTAGTTCTGACGAGTCTAGTGATTGCCCAGAACAGAATACTTCCAGAGAAAGGGAGAGAGAGGGAGAGAGAGAGAGAGAGAGAGAGAACTTTCTCTTGTTCTACTTACACACCTATCTCTCCTGCTCTGCCAAAGCATTTTCTTGAAGTATATCTCATTCATATATTTCCAATTCTGGGTTTATTGTCTGCAGTCTGAATAATTATGGATGATGTTTTTAATCTCCAATGTGTGAGCTTCTCTTACAGGAGTAAATCAAACAGGAAATGCAGGTTTCACCATGTCTGACTGGTGTCTGTCTCTTTTGATTAAAATGTTAATTTCAGTTCAAACTGGTTTGTGTTTGTTCATAGTTTCACGAAACTTCACTCAATTTGTGATTGGATGGTACCTGTGGCTACTTCTAAGTTTGTGTTGAAACCATTTCAGTCCATTAAAGTCAAAGATATTGAAATCAGATAATGGAAGTCAAAAACTGACAGGCCATATGTTATCATTATCAAGACAGTGAGGACAGCAGTTCTGGCTTTTTCACACTCTTGGTTTCTGGTGTTTCAGACATTTGGCTCGGAATTTGGTAAATGTTCCTGCACCACCAATGGCCCACATTTACAGGTTTCAGATTCTTTCCTTAATCCTGTAAACTTCAGAAGGATTAGTTATTCTTCCACTGTCTACTCCAAGACAAATGCTGTCAGTCAGGGGTAACATACAGATGAAGAAGTGGAGGGTGCTAATGGACAATCCCTTGGAGACCCACAATGCTGTTGTTATGCGGTTGCCTGTCCCTCAGATGCTGGATGGCCTCTACTTGGGGCTTCAAGCTGCTGCTGTGGTCTTCATGTGAATGACCAGGCTAATTCCTGACCTGCATATCTCTGGGCAGTTAGCGTAGGATATCTCATGAGTTAATGGGATTGGAATGTGGGATTTGCTTCCTCTTCATTACTTTGATGCCACCACTCTGCCTCATTATTAAAGCATTAGGACCCCCACCTCCCTTTTATCTGCTGCTCCCTCCAAACCCATCCCCAGTCCTGAAGAAGGGTTACACCCAAAACATAGATATCTGCACCTCTTGATCTTGCCTGGCTTGCTGTGTTCTTCCACCCTCCTGCCTGTCTAATTTGGACTTGAAGCAGATTCACTTGATGGACAAGTTGTTGCTCTTTTGAACAATTACCAAGCTCATGACAGTCCTCATTGCCAATGCTGCCAAATTTTAGGGCGATCCTCAGAGTGTCATTGAAGTACTTTTTGTCCTCTCCTGAATACAGTAGCCAGCTCAGAGTTGACAGCACAGCACCTGTTGGAGCTGACAGTTTTCAGCCATCTTAATGGGAGCCCTTCAATCATCGTTGATTTTGCTGGGGGTCTTGCCTGAAAGACTTGTGGAGCTGGCTTCAAGAAGGACTTTGCCATTATTTGACAGCCGTATGACTGAGTCTAGAGAATGCAATATTGCTGATGGGATTTCTCTGGTATTCTTGTGTATTAATAACAAACTGCTCATTCTCACTGTAGTACCAGAGCATATATGGTAGCAGGGAGAAAGTGAGGACTGCAGATGCTGGAGATCAGAGCTTAAAAATGTGTTGCTGGAAAAGTGCAGCAGGTCAGGCAGCATCAAAGGAGAAGGAGAATCAACGTTTCGGGCATAAGCCCTTATTCAGGAAGAAGGGCTTATGCCCGAAACATCGATTCTCATTCTCCTTTGATGCTGCCTGACCTGCTGCACTTTTCCAGCAACACATTTTTAAGCATATATGGTAGCAGCAAATCTTTCACATACAGTAGCACTTTCATTGGCTTGCAGAGGTCCTTGTTGTCCTCCCCACCATCCCCACACAGAGGTCCTTGTTGTCAATAGTGACAAACCCCCAACATGGCTGCTCAGGGTAAGGAAGCACCTAGTCATAACGCTTGAGATATTATGAGGCTAGGCTAATCTCGATGGACCAGCCGGCCTTCTCCTGTCTGTAATTTTCATGTGTTCATTTGTTTCTTTACCTGAATAGTTTTCACACAATACATTATACTATTCGTGATGATCTGTTAGTGATAAAATAGTGATGCCATGTTAGGAATATAAGCTGCAAGTATTTCAGAAGATTTGCCCCAGGCATTAATGAATTGTAAATGTGAGTTTAGATACAGGGGAGGTTACTAAGCTTTCACAATGCCAGAAAATGTTCTGTTTAATAAGAATAATTTTGAATTGGTTCTACATATAATGCTGAAATTACTTTTCGGAGTAGTACACTGAGGTGTTTCTTCATTCCATCTTGCAGAACACCCCTTTTAAGGAGTTTGTTCAAAATAGGTCTGAACAATGATCCAAAAACAGGAAGTGCTGGAGATACTCAGTAGATCTGGCAGTATCTCTGGAGAGAGAAACAGAGTTGATGGTTTGAGTCACATATGTCATATGATTGTTCTTTGGAATACACATTTCCTTCTATCTAATTCTGCAGGTAAAATATTGCTACAGTCAGGTGTTGTGTGATAGGAAACAAAATGAGATTGCTGTTTGCAATTCTCACTAACACTAGACATACACATGATCTACATGATCTACATGATTGGTTTTGATTGACAGAGTTGGGGTAATATTCCAGAGTTCATTTCTTTTTGCAGGTGCTGTTTTCCGTTTTCTCCTAGGTGATATCAAAGCTATTCTGGCCAAGAAGTGTCTCGTCTTGATGCTCAAGACATTAAGAACATGAGCAAGACTTGATTGGCCATGAAGCCATTTTTCTCCCATTTATTTCTTTGTCTGATCACCATGTCCCTAAGATATCTTTCTCTGCCTCGGAAAAAGGTAAATATTTTTAAATTTTCCTATCAAGATCACTACTAGCAGCTTTTATAATATGCCAACAAGCATTTCGCCAATTGCTTTTTTTATTTGAATTAAAGCTCCACAGCTTTCTTTATAATACGTATTTTAAATGTCACCACAGAAAGTACATTTTCAAATCCAATCTTTCTCTGCAAAGCGATCTCGCTCGACAGGAGTGCAAATGATTGTTCATAACTCACAAGGCTCACAACTTTCTAAAATGAGAAGTGGCAAAAATTGTATCTCCTCACATCGATACACAGTTCTCTAACCTGCCTTTTCATTGAGCGTGATCCTATACCTGCAAATTCAGTTTTTGAGAGTTCCTTATTACTCAATCCTTAACATCACCATAATGCAATGGGTTTATTTATTCAGAAAGTATAGGTGCATTGAACATAAGGACACCTACCCTATTTAGGGACTCAAGGGCAGGATATGAAGAGCATTACAATGCAGAAGCAACTGCCACCAGGATTTTAATCCACATGATCATAGCTGTAGCTAGCCATCCTTGGCCCCACTCTGTACAACAGTGAGGTAGAAGACAGAATAGACAATATCGATCTAAATTGATCAGTTTCTTGCCAACAGCTGTACATATAGTTACAGTGGTGACTAACACATTTCCTCACACAGGGAGCTCCCCTGTCCGCCCACTAGAAAATTCAATCCACATTTATTTCATAAAACAATAAATCATTCTGACACTACACATACAGAAAAGGCCACACACAAGCCTCGCGCTCCATTGGAGAGATAGTAAGCCATTTTGGCATATTTCTAAGTGGTGATGGGCACTTCTCAGTAAAATTAAGTAAAAGCAATAAACGAAAATCTCAAGTGTTTTAATTTACATTCTATTTTATATAATAATAAGTACATTATTACTAAAGATTCTTAAATAAAATCGAAAAAGCTGAAGCAACCCCAGTAGTTCTGGCTGCACTTGTGGAGAGAGAAAAACATATATAATGTTTTGAATCTGATATGACTCTTCTTCAGAAGTTATGTGCTATCTTTGGGATAAAGTCATGAGGACTAATGCTATTGTGAGGTTTGGTTTAAATATTGGATCATTGGTTTGGGAAGTCAGGTTCCATTAATAGTTCCTATAGCTTTAAATTTCTGTACTTAACCCTTAAAAGGTACGCTGGACACTTTCAACTTCGATAAATGATTTATAATTTATCTTAAACTTAAAATTTTACTTGAATAATCCATTTAATAAATGAATGACCTTCTACTACAAATGTCCCCGTGCCAAAGCGATGTCTAGAATGAGCAGAAGTGAACCCAAAAGCCTAAAATTGTAGTAAACTATGGAAAGTGAAATGATGAGTTGAAATAGGGAACAGGGTGGAAGAAAAGTTAAGTGGAGTGTAACTATTATCAGATTGTATAAGGTAATGAGAGGCATGGATAGAGTCCATAGCCAGAGACTTTTCCCCAGGGCAGGATTGACTGCCATGAGGGGTCATTGTTTTAAGGCGTTAGGGGAAGGTACAAAGGAGATATCAGGGGTTGGTTCTTTACACAGAAAGTTGTTTGTGCGTGGAATGTGTTGCCAGCAGTAGTGGTGGAAGCAGAGTCATTAGGGACATTTAAGCGAATGCTGGACATGCATATGAACAGCAATGAATTGAGGGGTGCTTAGGTTAGGTTATTTTATTTTAGATTAGGATTAATCCTCAGCACAACATTGTTGGCCAAAGGGCCTGTTCTGTGCAGTACTTTTCCATGTTCTGTGTTCTATTGAATGTTCAGTTTCTGTTTCTTATTATATTTCCTAATAATGCTTTAAAATATTCTTAATTCAATGTTAATATTGTCATTTCATGTCTTTTTTAATATTAAAATTAATAAGCTGCTTTTGAATTGTAATAAAATAATTTTAATTTATTATAGTGAGATACAAACTGTCATTTGAAATACTTTTTAAAAAAATTATCAAGTTGCTGAGGGCTGTACAACTTCAGAAAATTCTGTCACTTCTATCTGAAGGCGTTTGTACATTCCAATAACAGTTGCTTTGATTTTTTTTTGTGTGGACGGCTGTCTGCGCATAAAATAGACTTGCCTCAGTGTTATCAAACTTGCCACTGAGTCAGAAGGTTTCAGGGTCAAGCCCCATTCCAGGCATGTGAACATATAATCCAGTTGAAACTTTATTGCTGGAACAGCACAGCAGGTCAGGCAGCATCCAGGGAACAGGAGATTCGACGTTTCGGGCACAGGCCCTTCTTCAGGAATAGCGCCGATACAGTCATCAATGTAGCGAAGGAAAAGATGGGGGGTGGGGCCAGTGTAGTTGCGGAAGATGGATTGTTCCACATACCCTACGAAGAGGCAGGCATAGCTGGGGCCCATGCGGGTGCCCATGGCTACTCCTTTTGTTTGGAGAAAGTGGGAGGATTGGCTCCCACATAATCCCATATAATCCAGGCTTGTCCTTCAGTAGAATACTCAGAGTGTACCGCAGTTTCAGAGATGCCTTCTTTTTGTGATGTTAATCTGTGGTTCCCCCTTTCTGCTCAGTGTGATGTAAAAGATCTCACAGCATTCCTCAAGGACAGAAATCAAGCTTTTCCGGTGTCCTGGCCAGCACTTTATGCCTCACCTCATGAGCTAAAGTACATGATCTGGTCATTTATTTGATTTCTGCCTTTGAGACTTGCTGTGCCCAAATTGACAATCAAATTTTCATAACACACTGACTGCATTTCAAATATATTCCATTGACAGCAAAGTGCTTTGGAAGCTTCTGAGGCATTAGAAGGTAAAGTTTAAGTCTTTTACTTTATGAATTGCAGAAGTTCAGCAACATTTCAGTGGCGGAGTAATGGCAGCCATTTCTGAAAGGATAAAGAACAGAACTCGATACTTTTCCATGTGGTTGAATGAATATGTTCCACTTCCTTTTTGATTTCCATCAATATAGAATGTACAAATTGCAAAATTGAGTCTAGTCAGGTTGCAGTCAGGCCCAATTGTCTTTATGTTGCTTTCCTGGAATTTTAACAACCAACAGCTAACGAGGTGTACAATTTCGATTGCCACGGCACAAGCACTATATGTTTCCCTAAGGCTATGGTTTGAATGTGTCACATTTTTTATATAGAATCCCTATAGTGTAGAAATAGGCCATTAGGCTCAACAAGTCCTCACCGACCTTCTGAACAGTAACCCACCCAGACGCATTACCCTACCACTCGACATGTACCCCTGACTAATGCACCTAGCCCACACATCCCTGAACACTATGAACAATTTAACCTGGCCAATTCACCTAACCTGCACATATTTTGGATTGTGGGAGAAATCAGGCACCCAGAGGAAACCCAAGCAGACACAGGGAGAACATGCAAACTCCCCACAGACAGTCGCCCGAGGCTGGAATCAAACACGGGTCCCTGGCACTGTGAGGTAGCAGTGCTAACCACTGAGCCACTGTGCTGCCCATTATTGTGCCATCTCTTACAGAGCACTGTTGTACACAGAGCTCAGTGTTTGTAATACAAGGGTGTAAGTAAAGCTTTACTAAAAAAATTAACCTTTAAAGGATGGAATCAAAGAATTTTATCAACATGGAAATAATAATTCCTAATGTCATTTATCTCCACATTAAAGAATGATGTTGGAATCAGTATGGAGAAATTTTGCATGCTAACGTATTAGAAGACTTGCCAGATCATAATGATGATCATACAGGGGAAGTTTAATTTTCTCTGTAATAAATTTGCATTAAGTTGCGTCGTGTTCTATCTTAGCATAGTCAGCAACCACAGTGTTACTTTATATACATTCATTTGGACCACAATGTTACATTAGAACAAGAAGGAAAACTACGCAAGTGCTTTCTCCAGTCCACTATCAGGGGGAGTTTGGCTCCTTTTGTCAGCAAAAGACAGTAACACTTTGCTTTTTCAAAGAGAAAGTTTTGGGCACAAGATTCATTTTAGGATTCACCACATAGCCTTGTTTTAATATATGAGTGCAGTCCTGCAGGATTCCTGTATTTCTGGAGGGACTCTCTGTGAATGAGACATTGAACCAAGAAAATATCTTTAGCCAGATCAGACGGTTTGCAAGGACCTTGTTGAAGATGAACAATGGCATCTCTCAAAGGCCTGGCCAACATTCTTTGACCACCAGAAGATAATCATTGACATTTCATTTGCTGGGGCTTTGGGACGTGACTAGTTAGTGCATGTGTCCACATTGTAATAGGGGGTTCCAGTGCAAAAGCAATCAATTTGTTGAGGACTGCTTTAAAACATCCTAAGATAATGACATGATGCTGTACAAAAACTATGTTTTGTTTCTTTTAAATGCATGTGAATTATTTGTGTCAACATTGATAACATCAACATACTCGCTGTGGGGGTGAAATTGGTTTATGTCAACAAAATGAAGTGAACTTGTAGCTTGTTGGCAGCTCATTACTCACTGTGCCTGATCTTTGCACTGAAGTCCACAAAATGATAGTTTATTTATTGCTTGATGTAACTGTTGTTTTTATTATGTTGTGAAATTAATATTTGTGACAATATTTTTCGAGTCAATGGAAATTAAAACGGGTGAACTGAAAAATAGATTGTCAATTCTCAGCTGGCATAGAACTGTTCCACTCTACTAGCAAAGAACAAGTTCCCCCTTTGCATACTCGGTTGCAAAGAATTAATAGGCAATCAGTATATTTCGGAGCTGAGAAATGCAAATGGTGCATCCAACTTTATTTAATTATCTGGTGGATTACAGACAGGAAATAAATCACCCACAACTTCCAATCTGGCACATTTTAATACAGGTTTTTGCATGAATTAAGAGTGTTTACTGGAGAATTGAAATACTTTCACAATGAGAGAATTAAGACAAATCTATATGAACTTTTCCATTTCATACAACAAAGATTGATTTTTAAAATGAACTGAGTGGGAGGGGATCCAAGATGGCGGCAACCCAGCAAGTCTGAGTCTATAATGCTCCTCCCAAGACCTAGGCAAAGTGGGCCACCCGCCTCCACCGCAGCCACCAAATCATTCAAAATAGTTTTTACTTAATGTAATTAGTTGCTCAGTACTGAATTTAAACAATCTAATATCCTGTAAAAATGACTAAAGGGAAGGGAGCCCGCAGTTCTCAGCAGGCAGGAACCCCTCCCCCACCCTCCACAGCTGCAGCTGAGGCGTCCGCAGCCGCCCCGGGGGACTTACCTACGGTGGCGAGCCTCGTGGAAATAATCTTCAAACTTGGCGCGAAGATCGACGCCTTCATCGAAGAGTCCGGATTCTCGAGGTCGTCAAAAAAATATTCGTTTCCTGGGCCTTCCCGAATGGGAAGAGGAAGGCCAGCTTATAGTGTTTCTTGAGTAGTGGCTTCCACAGCTTTTAAATCTGGAGGCTGGATCAGGCCAGGTAAGGGTGGAATGGGCCTACTGGGTCGCAATATGCGGGCCCGGCTCAAACCAGCACCCCTGCCCGGTTCTGTTCCGGCTGCAGAGCGATAAGGAGAGGCAGATGCTCTTAGAAGCTTCCAGAAATCTTGGGAAAGATCCCCTAGCCATGATTTATAAAGGATCCAAGATTATGTTATTTCAGGACTTTTCCCCAGCTTTGGTCCAAAAGAGGAAGGCGTTTGACGAAGCGAAGAAGTGTTTAAGGGACTTAAATATTCAGTACTCCTTGCGCTACCCAGCAACGCTACACTTTAACCATGAAGGGTCCGTGTATAACTACGGATCGCCGGAAAAGGCCAAGGAATGTTTGGACACTCTTAGATAAATTGTAGGAGTTAATTGATGTTGTTTTGCTCTCCCCCCACTCCGGTTTACAAACCCTCCTTTTTTTTATATTAATCCCTTTCTTTACCTTACTGTTTAATATTATCTTCGGGGGGTGGGGAGAGTGGTTTATTTATTTGTTCTCTACTTAGCGATTTTCTCCCCCCCTTTTTTTAATATATATATATATGTAGGCCGGGGGGTCTAGTTAATTTTGGTGGGGGGAGGTGGTTGCCTTATCCTATTTTATTTCTGTCTTTAGGAGCGGGGTTGTTTTCCCCTGTTATTTTGTATTACCATATTTAATTATTACTTGTTGAGGCTGTAATTTATAGTTATATATGTTTATACATGGTATTAACACTACCAAGTATATCCAGGTGTGTGTGTGGGGGGGGGGGGGGGGGGGGTAGGGTGCTCAATGTTAACCTTAGCTCTGTCGTATATTTGAATTTTCTTCATCCTATCGTGGGGTGCCGGGTCAAGGGTGGGGCACTGGTTGGGAGAGGATATGATGGACTTTTGGAAAGGAAGTGATGACCCCTGGGAACAAGGGGGAAAATCTCCATTTAAATACGTTTTTTTTAATTTAGAAATAGTTTTTTTATTATATTGGTGTGAGTGTATTAAAGAGCCTTTATTTTTGTGAATTTTACATGCTCTATGCTCGGGATGTTCTGAATAGGGTTTCCCCTCCCGAGGGGTCTCGGACTTACCCGGACGATTATGGCTAACCAGTCGGTTAAATGGTGCACCTGGAATGTCAAGGGGAGTAATTCACCAGTCAAAAGGAAGAAAATATTATCAAACCTCAAGAAAGAAAGGGTTGATATAGCTCTCCTACAGGAGACACATTTATTGGATAAAGAACACTTGAAATTACGACAGGGTGGATTTGATCAGGCCTTCTTTTCTTCCTTCAGCTCAAAAAGTAGGGGAGTTGTCATCCTTATTCGGAAGAATCTCCCTTTCAAAACTCTAAATCAGATAAAAGACGAATCTGGATGATATATTCTGATTAAAGCCCTTATAAATGGAGAGGAATATGGGATCTTAAATCTGTATTGTCCCCCGGCACATCCTTTTAAATTTATAGCGGAAGCCTTCTCAAAATTGATGGCTCTGGGTGCTCGTCATACAATTGTAGGGGGAAATTTTAATTGTATCATGGATCTGGAAATAGATAGGATTCCCAAGAGTGCTGCAGGAATATCTCCCAGATCTTGACAACTGGTGGATTTGAACAAAGAATTAGGACTAGTAGATGTATGGTGATGCCTTCATCCACAGGGCAGAGATTTTTCTTTTTACTCCAATCCACATAAATGTCATACCAGAATTGATATGTTTTTTGCCCTCTCGATTTTTGAAAATTCCATATCATCCTGTAAAATAGGCAGTATAGCAATTTCCGACCACGTTGCTGTATATATGGAAATCAAGGCGAGGAACAACGGGACATCCCCCCGGCATTGGCATATGGACCCCTTCCTGATGAAAGATAGTAAATTTGTAAAGTACTTCTCTCAAGAATTTAAAACTTTTTTAGAAATTAATTCAGGTACGGCTAACAACCCATCAATGATGTGGGAGACCATCAAAGCTTACGCGCGAGGTTTGATCATCTCCTACTCAGCCACCCAGAAAAAATTAAAGGGAGAACAACAGTGTCTGCTCGAAACTCGCTTAAAAGCGACTGAAACAGCATACACTGACAGACCTTCTATTATCAAATTACAAAGAATTACGGCCCTTAGGGCAGCTCTAAACATCACGCTTACTCAAACGGCTAAGAGGGAAATATTATTTGCAAAACAAAGGTTATATGAATTTGGCGATAAACCTGGTAGATACTTAATATTTCTCGCAAAGAGAAAAAAGGCCCCTCAAACTATCACGTCTATCAAGTAAAGTACGGGTATTCTGACTCATGATCACAAAAGGATTAACGCAATCTTTAGAAAATTTTATTCTGATTTATATAAATCGCAGGATTGCGAAGACAGGACTAGGAGAATGCAGTCATTTTTTAAAAACCTGACCTTTACAGACCTAACTCCGGAACAGGTATCGGTCCTGAATTTTCCCCTAACAAGCCAAGAAATACTTGACACAATCAGGCAGCTTCAGAGCGGTAAGGCACCTGGCCCAGATGGCTTTCAAGCTGAATTCTATAAAGAATGTACAGGAATATTGGCTGGTCCACTTATGGACATGTATAACTACTCATACAGTCAGGGTTGTCTTCCGTCTTCGCTGAAAGAGGCGAATATCTCTCTTATTCTCAAAAAAGGAAAGAACCCAGAAGATTGCACGTCATACAGACCAATATCCTTGCTAAATGTAGATTTTAAAATCCTTTCTAAAACGTTAGCATTGAGGCTAGAAAGGATATTGCCACACATCATAAAGGAGGATCAGATGGGGTTTATTAGGGGCCGTAGATCATCCAATAATGTTAGAAGGGTTTTGAATGTGATTCAAGCCTGCCATCAGGGAAAGATACCGGGAGTGTACTCTCATTAGACGCGGAAAAGGCATTCGACAGGGTTGAATGGTCATATTTGTTTTACACATTGGAAAGGTTTGGCGTTGGAAAGGTGTTTACCAAATTGGTCTCAACACTGTATAGTGATCCCAAAGCAGTTGTGATTACCAATGGATTAGGCTCGGATAGCTTCAGTGTAGATAGGGGCTGCCGTCAGGGATGTCTTCTTTTGCCATTGCTATTTACGCTAATAATTGAGCCACTAGCAGAAGCTATATGGGCTGATCCTAATATAACGGCCCCGAGGATTGGTACAGGTAAACATAAAATTACCCTTTATGCAGATGATGTCCTTCTATTTCTCAGTAATCTCCTGATGTCCGTGCCTCGCTTAATCCAAGTTATTAATACATTTAGTGTATTTTCAGGCTACAAAATTAATTTCTCAACATCGGAGGCTATGCCAATGGGTGGCCTTGCTATGATACCCCACTTAGTGGACGGATCCCCCTTTCCCTTTCGGTGGTCCCTGGAGGGTTTCTTATATTTAGGCGTTTTAATCACCCCAGTATTTGGTCAGTTATACAAGGCTAACTTTGTGCATTTACTGGTGAGGGTAAGGCAGGACCTCCAGCGATGGGAGACCTTCCAATTTCCTGGCTAGGTAGAATAGCACTAATTAAAATGAATGTCCTGCCCCGTCTCCTATACTCTATGAGAATGCTTCCGGTGATGCTGCCGAGGCTGGCACTATGTAAATTGTATGGGCTGGTTGGGTTCCTTTATCTGGAATCATGGACGGCCCCTCATTAAGCTGAAGAAGCTACAGCTCCCACAGGCAAGGGGAGGATTGGATTTCCCAGATTTTAGGAAATATCAGTTAAGTTCGCTATTAAGTTACATAGCTGATTGGGTCTTGTCTGATCCACAATCAATCTGGCTGGACATCGAGGCTTCTCAAGTAAAATGCACACTTATTACCCTTTTATTTCCAGACAAGAGGAAAATCATTACGGATCAATGTAAAAACCCTATAATACTAAATACAATTAAAACTTGGAATATAATGCGGCAAAATGAGGGCAATTCACATAAAACATCCCCCTATGCTCCTATAGTGGGAGCATAAGGATTTCAACCGGGGATTACAGATGCCACTTTCAAACTCTGGAGATCCAGGGGTATCTCATGTTTAGGGGATCTGTTTAAAGAAGGGGTCCTGATGTCTTTTCAACAGCTGCATCAGAAATTTGGATTACCTAATGGAGACCTCTTTCAATACTTCCAAATTCAAGATTACATATGGAAGAAGACTACGCTATTAGATAGTCTTTATAAATCAGATAGAGAACGTAGAGTGTTATGGCCAATGGGGGAATCTTCGGTCAGCACTATTTATCATTTATTACATGATGAAGTATCGGGAGATATGGAAAATCTGCTTAAATATGGGATCAGGATTTGGGACTGAAAATCTCTATAGAAATGTGGAATGACATTTGGGAAAATGGCAGAAGAATCTCCATCTGCAACAGAACTCAGGCCATTCAGTTGAAGATACTTCATAGGGCCCATATAGCACCGGACTGATTGCAAAATTTAAGGCAGGAGCATCTCCAATGTGTCCCAAGTGTAAAATAGAGGTGGGCTCTCTTGTACATTGCTTATGGACCTGTCATAAAATCCGTAGATATTGGACTAAAGTAGCAAGTGCTCTGACAGAAATCTTAGGAATGGAAATTAGAGTGGACCCTCTATCTCTCCTTCTGGGCTTTTCAAACTTACCCTCCCTGGATATGCACGGGAAGAGATTATTTTCCATTCTCTCTTTCTGTGCAAGGAAAAATATTTTGGTAAACTGGGTGGCTGAGGGGTCCCCTGGACTTTCGAATTGGCACAGAATAATCATGGAATGTATTCCCCTTGACTTCCTTACAAATATGGTGCACCAAAAGACTGAATTATTCCATAAAATATGGCAGCCCTTCTTGAATTACATAAATACAGATATTTCGGCCATCCTAATAAGGGCTTTTATTTAATTGAGATGGCAAATCTGACTGGCCTGGGGCCCTTGGGAGAGGAATCCCGCACGAATACGGGTTTTGTTACGATCTGATGTTAACACATTTCGAGCATATATCTCACTACTCAATTTCTGTGTTATCCATCTGTGTTATCCATGTTTTTTTTTTCTTCCCTGAATAATGTAAGAGACTTAATTATACACTCTGGTTAGTTGTAGGTTAGATTAGTAGTTAGTTGAGTTTTGTTTTTTTCTCTCTCGGTATCTCTTTTTTTCTGTTTGATAAATTTTGGTTATTATTTATTTAAGATTTAATTGTATATCAATGTTTATACTTGGGTTTTTTTATTTGTAAACTTGTAAAAATATGTTAAATTTTCAATAAAAATATCTATTAAAAAAATGAACTGAGTGCTTTGCGCCAGTCATTAAACTTAACCTTGACTAACAAAATCTCAGAACTGAGCTTGAAGGAAGTTGAAGACTTTGACCACCACATTGGTGACCCTTCTTTCAGTGAAGCAAGCTTCTTTTAATTAATTGCAACGCAAAGGAATGACAGTGAATTGCAAAACCTCACACTAAGCTGGTTGTTCATCATTGTCACATGATGGCTCCTGGTCTTTATGTAATTGATTGTTGTTTTGTCTTAGACCCAACATCTACACTGTCATTGTTACATTTCAACAGACCCATGAAGAAACTTGATAAGGAGATTGGTAACTAGAATGTAGGTTTGACAAGTATGTTTAGGACTGGCCTCAAAAATGCCTCAAGCAGTAAAAGACAAGTCTTTGATAAGTCAGCTATGTTATGTCTGACTAATTAAGGTTTTTAATTGCACTTCGGTATGTAGGAAACCTTGTACAGCACTATTCTACTCAAGTGCTTTCGAAAGGGAAATGTGTTTTCCTTAAACTTTTAATAACTAATGTACAATTGGCAAGCAATTCCCTCCACTAATTTAAATTAATTATATTTAACTAGAATAAAGAATACCTGAAAGAAAGAAAATACATTAACAGAGCTTAATTTACATGATATCCTCACATATCTTTGTGAACCCAAACTTGTTGCATCCTCCCACTTTGAGTATTTCTGCCTCTGTATGATGTGGTTAGGCAATATTTGGGTCTCCCTAGTTTGTGAGAGAGGGAGAGAGTGAGAGAGAGAGAAAGCGTGTGGGAGGCAAGTGAGCTCCTGAGAATCACCACCTTGCCTCTCTGAGACGTTGGCCCATGCGACTTACAATATCATTATGGAGTGATCTCATGAGTCTTTCCAAGGGAATAATGGTAAAAGAAAAGGCCAGTTACAACTTTGAGGACCAGCAATTGAACACATCCTTTCACACGCTAGTAACAAATGCTCAAGAGATATTTGTCAAAGTTTAAATCCTCCTAATTAGTCATAAGTTTGTGCAAATAGATAAACATTCATTTTAAAAATCTAAGATAAATAATCTAATTATAACATCATTCAACTGTGAGTAAGAAAACGGTCTGTAAACAATCCCTTGCTGAGCTCAGTCCATTTGTATTTTAGACGTTCAGCTTTTGAAACTCAACCAACCACGTTGGTCGTTGCTGTGTCAACAGAAGCTTAGAGATGGAATACCAACAATTGATCATTTTGAAATCAAAGGAATGGAGGCCTAGCTTTCTCAAAGCTTCAAAAGATAAACTATCAATCAAATAAGCCTCAGAATAATTTTTTTTTCAAGTTTCTGCACTGTCAATTTTACATTTCTGTTCAAATTGCGATATGAGTTCTCTAGCCATTTTATAAAAATAATTGGATAAAAACACTTTCTCCAATGTGATAAGCACTCTAATGCATCTCAAAACTTACAAAATATTGGTCAATCTGATGGTCAAATGAGGACAGCACGTTAATATCAATCACTGCAAGAAAAACATATGTAAGGTGAGCCATCACCAGCTAACAGAGACATTCTGAAGTTGTCAAGACCGTTTAAAATTAGTGGTTTGCTCCACAACACAGTGACCCATAGCTTCACAAACCAATTTACCTGGTGGCACTTCCACAAGCTTCCAAATCCCTTCTGTCATGATAAAAATATCATTAGGGATGAGATTCCAGTTTCCACCTTGCCTTTATATCCGCAAACCCGGATGTCTGAATATATGTGCATGGGGTCATAACCCAGTTTGTTTCCAATCTTGGTTATGATGGTTTGGCTCATGAATGGAGGGGTATGTCTGAAATTTGTGGTGCATGGACCACATTTTACCAATTCTCAACTCATTTTCAGGGAGGAGTGTGTGACAGTGAAATGCAATCTAGGATTTTAATTAGAACCTCATCCAAAACACCTCTGATAAATGTTAGTTGAAGAGTTGGATAAAGATGGATTGTGACAGAGAAGTGGAAACAAATGTGCACGTGGAATTTTACAACCTCTGCAGAATGGACTGACTTAGTTGAATAACCTATTTCTGGATTGTAAATTTTACATAAATCTGTATAATATACAATTCCTTCAATATTGCACTAAACAGTCAGTCTCAATTCACAACCTTCTGTCTGAGGGATAGGAGAACTGGATCAATTGGATGTTTGAGAGAAGTGGAAATCAGAGTTATGACTACAGTCTGGCTATTACATCTATTTTTACAAGAATTCAATCTGTTTCAAAATAAGTGGCAACACGGTGGCTCAGTGGTTGGTACTGCAGTCTCACAGCGCCAGGGACCCGGATTCGATTCCAGCCTGGAGTGACTGTCTTTGAGGAGTTTGCACATTCTTCCCGTGTCTGCGTTTGCTCTGGTTTCCTCCCACAGTCCAAAGATGTGCAGGTCAGGTGAATTGGCCATGCTAAATTACCCACAGCATTAGGTGCATTAGTCGGAGGGAAGTGGGTTACTCTTCGGAGGGTCGGTGTGGACTTGTTGGGCCGAAGGGCCTGTTTCCACACTGTAGGGAATCTAATAATGGTCCTACTCCTAGCTGTTTCAATTGAACTCTAGTGGTTGTATGGAATTGTGATCCAACACAGTGTGCTGTGGAATGGTCAGATAAACGATAGTCATCACAATTGGTCATACTTTTCACATCCAAAATGTCTCACTCAGAGGATGAATGGAGTGAGGCTTCAGTGCATCTCACAGTAACTCAGGAGACACTAAAGGACAATTTATCCCAACGTCACTTCCAGTAACCAACTTCTCATGGCCACTTTAAAAGTGGCATCCACAAGTGCCAGCTGCTGATGAATGGGCAAATAATGAAAGATGGGCAAACTCTGCCAAGACTTTGGATGCAGTGCTGCATACCGTAGTGATGCAGGACAAAAAGAGCTGGGGCACTTGGGAATTGAATGGTTCGAGTTTTAAATTGCACTCGTGGGGTGTTACTCTCTGGTAGGTAACACATACAGCTGTGAGGATTGGGAGGAAATCTTAACTGGACGAAAGTGATAGATCACGTGCAACATCAGCATTAGGTTGGTTGATGGTATGACGTGACCTCTCTTTATGCATTTGTTGTGTACACTGTGTGATTGCGTGAGTGCCCTTACTGTCAGAATATGCTGCGATCGAGCTGGATGGAAGCTTTCTGGGAGGAAGTTTTTGAGTTTTATTGACACCAGCACCAACAGGACACCAAAGCCAATTTCAGGAACCAGGCTATCCATGGAGAGCAGTCTTGTAATATTTTAGCTTAACATTGCTCGGTGTATAAATTCATTTAGAGTCCACCAAATCTCCTGACCACTATGGCAAGGTGACTAAATCCAATTTGAATACCTTTTCAGCAGTGGTTGTTCCCTCCCAACTTTATAAATATAACTATTTCCAGCTTGTGTGGAAGAATTCTGCTCCAACCTGTATCTTGTCTGTATAGCTGTCTACTCGCTGAACCTGTTAAAGGTACAAAGAAGAATGAAAATATCAGAGGATTGGAGGATTGCAGACTTGTTCAAAAAAGAATGTAATGATTAGCTCAGCAATTATAGACCAGTCAGTTTCACTTCAGTGGTGGGAAGCGTCTGGAAAGTCATTCAGGAAAAAAATCGTAGTCACATGAAAAATGGTGAATTGTTTAGAAAAGCCAGCATAGAGTTTTAGAAGGGAAATTGTGTTTGACTAACCTGCAGGAATTTTGTGAAAAGGTAAGCGAAAGCCTTGATGAAGGTAGTGCTGTTAATGCAGTGTATATCGACTTTGATAAGGCATTCGATACACTGCCACCCATCAGACATGTGGAAAAAATACAGCTTATGGGAAAAGCAGGTGACAGCAGCATCATGGATACAAAACTGGCTGAGTGAGAGGAAACAGAGAGCAGTGGTCAATGGATATTTTTCAGTCTGGAGAAAGGTTTGTAGCGGCATTCCACAGGGAGCCTTTCTGGTGCCAATTTTATGAATGATCTAATTCTTGGTGTGTGGGGGACTATTTCAAATATTACAGGTGAAGAAAAACATTGGAAACTGTAAAGAGGACAGATTAGAATGACAAGGGACCTTAACAAGCTGGAAGACAGAGTAAGTAGGTAACAGATTAGATTAGACTAGATTACTTACAGCGTGGAAACAGGCCCTTTGGCCCAACAAGTCCACACTGACCCTCCGAAGAGCAACCCACCCAGACCCATTTCCCTATATTTACCCCTTCACCTAACACTACGGGCAATTCAGCATGGCCAATTCACCTAACCTTTCACATTTTTGGACTGTGGGAGGAAACCGGAGCACCCAGAGGAAACGGGGAGAATGTGAAAACTCCACACAGACAGTCTGTAGAGAAGTGTGGGGGGGATACATGATGGTAAGTAGAGCATGGACAGAAAACATAAAATAATGGTATGATAATTAGTGAGGTATAGGAGCAAAGATATATTTTTGTGTACATTTTTCTATATTTATGGATTGATCACTGAAAATAATAGGAAATGTGGAGAGATGTTAATAAAGCATAAAGTATCCTGGGGTTATTTATTAGGGCATGGAGAACAAAAGCAAGGAGGTTATGCTGAACCTATACAAGATACTTATTAGTCTTCAGCTGGGGTACTGTGTGTAGTTCTGGGCACCACACTATAGAGATGAGAATGCATTGGAGAGAATGCAGAAGCACTTCATAAAAATGGTTCCAGGGATGAAAAACCTCAGTTGTACCAGTTGGGACCATTATCCTTGGATAAAATAAGGCTTAGAGGAGACCAGATAGAAGCTTACAAAATCATGAGAGGCCTGAATTCAATAGTTGGACTATGTTTCTGCTCATGAAAGGATGAAGAATCAAAAGGCGCAGATCTAAAGTTTTTTTAATTCACTTATGGCACATGAACATCTCTGACTGGGCTAGCATTTATTACCTATCCTTGAGAAGGCGATGGTGAGCTGCAATCCATGTGCTCTAGACCTGCAATGCCCCCAGGAAGGGAATTCTAGAGTTTTAAATAAGTGGCAGCTCAGGAACAGCAATATATTTCCAAGTCAGGATAATGAGTGGGGAACTTGTGGGTGGTGGAGTTCCCATGTATCTGCTGCCCTTGTCCTTTTGGATAGAGGTGATCATGGGTTCAGGAGGTGAACTTCTGCAGTGCATCTTATAGATAGTACACAACGGTGCTACTGAGCACCAGTGGTGGAGGGAGTGAATGCTTGTGGATATGGTACCAATCAAGCAAAGCTGCCTCAGTGAAGCTGACCTCCTACTGTGGTGGGAGACACTGTACATCAGTAAAATAGTCATCCCACTATTTAACTGGTTGCTTCCTTCCCCCAAGTCTGTTTCCATCACCAGAGACAAGTAAAATGTTGGCCCTTATCTCACTGAATTGGGGTAGTTTGTTAAGTTTGTTAAGTTACTTAGGGAGAGATTGTGTAGTATAGCAGTTTTCCTGCCTGAAAGACATTAATGAGCTTCCTGGAATTTTGCAATAATCTTATGACATAATTAGGGGTGTATTTTTTTGAGGAGAAAGTGAGGACTGCAGATGCTAGAGATCAGAGCTGAAAATGTGTTGCTGGAAAAGCGCAGCAAGAAATCTGAGTTGATCCCTTGTGGTTGGAGAGTTCCTAGGCAGAAGATGAGGTGCTCTTCCTCCACCCATCGTGTTGCTATGGTCTGGCGATGGAGGAGTCCAAGGACCTGCATGTCCTTGGTGGAGTGGGAGGGGGAGTTGAAGTGTTGAGCCACGGGGTGGTTGGGTTGGTTGGTCCGGATGTCCCAGTGGTGTACTCTGAAACGTTCCGCAATTAGGCGGCCTGTCTCCCCAATATAGAGGAGTCCACATCGGGTGCAGTGGATGCAGTAAATGATGTGTGTGGAGGTGCAGGTGAATTTGTGGTGGATATGGAAGGATCCCTTGGGGCCTTGGAGGGAAGTAAGGGGGGAAGTGTAGGCGCAAGTTTTGCATTTCTTGCGGTTGCTGGGGAAGGTGCCGGGAGTGGAGGTTGGGTTGGTGGGGGGTGTGGACCAGACGAGGGAATCACGGAGGGAGTGGTCTTTTCGGAATGCTGACAGGGGAGGGGAGGGAAATATATCCCTGTTGGTGGGGTCCGTTTGGAGGTGGCGGAAATGACAACGGATGATACGATGTATATGGAGGTTGGTGGGGTGGTAGGTGAGGACCAGTGGGGTTCTGTCCTGGTGGCAATTGGAGGGGTGGGGCTTAAGGGCAGAGGAGTGGGAAGTAGAGGAGATGCGGTGGAGAGTATCGTCGATCACGTCTGGGGGGAAATTGCGGTCCTTGAAGAAGGAGGCCATCGGGGTTGTACGGATTTGGAACTGGTCCTCCTGGGAGCAGATGCGGCGGAGACGAAGGAATTGGGAATATGGGATGGCATTTTACAGGGGGCAGGGTGGGAGGAGGTGTAGTCTAGGTAGCTGTGGGAGTCGGTCGGTTTATAGTAAATGTCCGTGTTGATTCGGTCACCCGA
>NC_057732.1:12687033-12712903 GCF_004010195.1 Chiloscyllium plagiosum
GCGTGGGTGGTGTCCCGAATGTAGGTGGGGAGTTCTTGGACTAAGGGGGACAGGACCGTGTCGAGGTATGCAGTGATGGGTTCGGTGGGGCAGGAGCAGGCTGAGACAATGGGTCGGTTGGGGCAGTCAGGTTTGTGGATTTTGGGCAGGAGGTAGAAACGGGCGGTGCGGGGTTGTGGGACTATGAGGTTGGAGGCGGTGCGGTGGATGGGAGATCCCCTGATGAGGTTATGGATGGTCTGGGAGATGATGGTTTGGTGGTGGGAGGTGGGGTCATGGTCAAGGGGGCAGTAGGAGGAGGTGTCCGCGAGCTGGCGTTTTGCCTCAGCGGTGTAAAGGTCGGTGCGCCAAACTACTACCGCGCCTCCCTTGTCTGCTGGTTTGATAGTGAGGTTGGGGTTGGAACGGAGGGAATGGAGGGCTGTACATTCCGAGGATGAGAGGGGTGGAGAGGTTGAGGTGGTTAATGTATTTTTTTATGGTTAATGGTTTTATGGTTTATGTTATTTTTTTTTCCCAATTCACCAAGTAAGAATGGGGTGCAACACACATACCTCACAATACTGTTCCATGGATTATAAAAAATTGTGAACTTTTAAATACATTGATATTAATTTCACAGTTGCCATGGTGGGAATTCAAATTTTCTACTCTGGGTTTTTAGTCTAGTTTAATAATTACCTTGTGACAATGTAGAAGATTATATTAATGCATGTGGCAGTAATATAGGAATAATGGAAATGATATAAGAGTCAGGGTATTGGTATAGGGTTAATTGATGAAATGATAGAGCTGTTGGATTCATCTAGAATTTACAATAAAACACTGGGTTTGCTGAAAGCAGTGACATAGAGTGATGGCAGCAATAAAGATGAGGCTAAAGTGAATTTATTGCTGTCATGCTTTAGGGAATTTTCCAATGGTAAAGGCAAAATGTAGGTATAGGTTGTTGTTATTAGATTATGTTCTCATATAATGATGTCTCAAAACAGAATTCCAAGCTGAGCAGAATTTTGTGCTACCTTGACCACCCATGAAGCATTTTGTCCTTTTAAACCCAACACTTGATTGCAATATTTATTTTCTTCTGAGAATGGATTAAAGCCTGAATAGCATGTTAAATTAATGCCTATAATTAAATTACCTCTTTTAGTTCTTCAAAGACTTGTCTTGCATAGCCAGCACCTGTTACCTTTGATGGCTTTATTTTTAATTCTTTTTCATCTCTTGTTCTGCTTAGCCTTATTATCTTCTGTGATTACAAAAAAAACTCATAAATTTCTTCTTGGGTGAAATATATCTTCAAGAAGCTTGCTTTCCCCACAGTATACGGTATGTAAGGCAGAATACGCCTCTTGATCTGAACGGTATATATTGTTTTGCTCCCCAAAACCATGAATAGGTTCCCTGTGACCAATCCATCTTTTGGTATGTGTCTAAGTTACTCCAAGAGGGGAAGAATGTCCACGTGAAGTATTGGCAGAATATAGGCTCAATTTTGTTCAACAGACTAGGTTTATAATATAGTCCTTAAAGCTTTCTCCATATCTGAATTACATGGTAGTTTCTAGTGAAACAATTAGACTAGACTTAAGGAAAAGCAATTATTGCTGTTATCTACTTTACAACTTTCTGGGCTCAATATTGAGTTCACGCCTTCAAATTGTGAACCAATTCCATCCCTTTCTTTTAGTTTTGCATGTTATATTCTCTGTCACCACGTCCTCGCTCCCCTCCCCCAACCCCAGTGAGACTGTCTGCTTTTCCAGTTGGCTGCTGGAAATCAGAGTCTAGAATAGAGTGGTGCTGGAAAAGCACTGCCTGACCTGCTGTTTTTCCAGTCCGGCAGTTAGACACACCATTGTTCTGCCATTCTCACATTCTGATCACCCAAACTGAACTATCAACATCGTTTCTCCCCACTACTCCAAACCACCCCTCCCCCCAACTATTGCGTAAATGCTGCCTCCTCCACACTTCACTTCACCTCTGATAAAGAATCATCTAGACTCGAAATGTTAGCTTGTGGAGAAGGGCCATGCCTGTGAGATCCTTTATACATGCCTCGACTCTCCTGCATCACCGCATGCTGCCTTCAAAGTGGCTGTAGTGGGGATAAGACTGTCACACACCTCCTTCTGGAATGTTCCAATGCAAAAGAAATCTAGAGAGGAATGCAGTGGTGTTTGTCAAGGTTCGTCCCAGGCAGCTCCATGACACAGGATTCCGTGCTCTATGGTCTGTTCCCCGGGACACACATTGAGACGATCATCAACTGTGCCTGGAGGATCATCAACTCGGTGAAAGACGCTCTTTGGACCACCCAAAACTTGCTGGTCTTCCAGTTGAAGGAGTTGATCCTAACCAAGTGATGCAGACTGGCACATTCCACGGTCCAGGACTAGATGCTGAGGGATGCGCTAAAGCTTGGGGCAGCTGCTGCCAAGGCGCGGTGGGGAAAGACCACTGTGTAAGGTCCTCCTGCTGAAGAATAGTGGGGGGGGGCATTCAGTAATCAGGTCCTGCTGATGCCTCAGCTAAATCCCAAGAGGCTGGACAGTCAACACACAGAATTGTAAATATCAATGGCTCAGTCTGTTCTCTGATGAAGGGCTTTTGCCCGAAACGTCGATTTCAAAGCTCCTTGGATGCTGCCCGAACTGCTGTGCTCTTCCAGCACCACTAATCCAGAATCTCTGTATGTAAAGACATGTAAAGTATACATGTGAATGGCATCACCAACTGAGATACCAAAAATTTCTATGGACAAAACATAGTTTTGAACTAAAAAAAATTATCTTGCTCTCTCTCTCTCCATGAATGCTGCTTGATCCATTGTGATTCCCAGCATTTTTTTGTTTTCAGTTTCCAACATCTGCAGTAATTTGCTCTTACATTGCTATTATCTACATGGTCTAAATACTGGAATAACACATGGAAGACTCAAACACACACTAAACTGAGTTCTCCTAAACTCAGTCCATTATATCCTGTTCGGATGAGCTTACCTTGCGATGCGAGTTAACTCTTTCAGGTACTAGCTGTCTTTTACACCAGGAGATTCCTCTGTCTGATGCTTTAATAGTGGAGTTAGCTGTAATTTTAAACATGTTAATGTCTACTTTAAAACAAAATAGATAGGAACACTAGGAGTATTTCGTATACATATTATCTTGATTTGTCAAATCTTTCCTATTTTGTACCCATGACAATGTAATTCCCTGCTGCCTTGACTCCACAGCTAGGATTTGCTATGTTAATGAAAAAAGACTTCCGTTGAAACTAGCATAAAACCATAAATTCACTTAAAATAAATTTTGGTGGAAAAATTGTGCAGAATGTACCACCAATTTATTCGCTACATGCATTTCATTTCATGCAATAAATTACTCAGTTACAGCACAGCAACTTTATCTTCTATATAGTTGATATACTTTGGAGTATATGGAATACATATTGTGCTCCTGTAGAAATCCTACTGCTTCATTACAAGCCTCCCCAGTAAAAAAAGCACACACAGTCTAGAATTGGACAGTGTAGGTGGTTACATATTTGGAACCTAAAATATACATTCATCAGTCTTGATGGAGCACCTGATAACAAATATAGACTGCAGTTAGAAAGAATAATAGGAAGGAGGCAACTATTAGCAATTAATCTGTCAATGCCTCACTGCAAACCAAAATGGAGGTCTACAATTATGTAGCAGTTCATTTGACATTATTGACAAAGGTAGGAATGTGACCTATGAATCACCTGCAGGAACAAAGAGAGACTGCCCAGGACTTTTAAGCTGTATTATATATCAACTGGTAACAGCATGCACAGAGTTCTATCAATATTCAGCAAATGGTACTTTCCACACATCTGCTAATGTAGTTGTGTTTGTCTTTTAGACAGGCAATGCAACAAGTCTGTAATCATTTTCCCAAAGTCATGACAAAATGTAATGCTGTAACCCAGAGGTTCCTAAAGACAATAATGTACCATGGTTAAGTATCAGTCTGTAGTAAAAAGCACCACTTAGAATTGGATGAAGTGCTTAGAATTTGACCAGACAATTCTGACAGCATCAAATTAAATGTGAATGTCAATGTGAAATGACGATGGCTGATTCATCATTTAAAGTGTAACTGTTTTTCATTTCACATAAAGGGTGGCATGGTGGCTCAGTGGTTTAGCATTGCTGTCTCACAGCACCAGGGACCCAAGGTTCAATTCCACCCTTGGGTAACTGTGTGGACTTTGCACATTCTCTGTCTGTCTGCATGGGCTTCCTTTAGGTGCTCTGGTTTCTTATCACAGTCCAAAGATGTGCAGATTAGGTGGATTGGCCATGCTAAAATGTGACAAGAGATGTGTAAACCTTGTGCATTAGCCACGGGAAATGCAGGGTTACAGGGATGGGTAGTGGGTGAGTCTGGGTGGGATGCTCTTTGAAGGGTCAGTGTGGATTCAATGAGCTGAATGATCTGTTTCAATCTGTAGGGATCCTATGTATGTGGGAGGAGATGTTGTAGTGGGAATGAAGAGATCCCAGGCTCCTCTGAGATCATAGGTTCAATTCCCCTCATGACAGATGGTGGAAGTTCAATTCAATTAACGAATCTGCATTTGCAACCCAGTTTCAGTAACAATGACCATGAAAGTATCACCAATTATTACAACGTCCTAATTTCAGAGAAAGAAATCTGTCACCTTACCTGGCCTACATGTCACCTCAGCCCCCAGAAATCTGGGTGGCTCTTAACTATCCCTTAAAATGGCCCAACAATACACTTAATTCAAGGGTGATTAGAAGTGGGCAACGAAAGCTAGTTGTGCCAGTAACAAAAAGAAACCATAATCAGGACTGTGTATACACTAACAGATAATCAGATATGCTAGCTTAGAATATTTGGCGTATACATTGAGTCTGTTCAATAGTTTTAAGTAGGTGTCACCTCTTCTGATTCTTATCATTGTTGTCCGGTGGACACAAAAAAATGTCATGTACCAAAATTGTGGACGTAGTGCAGGAAGAAGTTAAAAATTCAATGGTACATTCTACCAACTGCACCATGAGCATTATGTATTTCTCAGTCAACAATAAACATAATCTCAATCAATCAATGCACAACCTTCCAATTCATCGGCCAACCACACCCTCCCATATTTCCCCAAAGCACTGCAGAAAGCTTCATAACCACAGTGCAATGCTTGCACACTCTGACAGCCATTCAGCCATGACCAACACAACATGCAAGTATATTGTAAGGCACTCACTAACGTTCTTCTGTCTTTCTCACAAGAAAAGGTGTTGTGTAAAAAGGAGGCATTAACAATGAGCTGTAGCGGTTTAAGCACATTTTTAGATAATATCCCAATGGAAGAGATATGTGGACCTTCATGGTGAGACCATAGCTGCTAGAAGTGATGGTGGGAGAGATGATAATAAATTCTTGGTTTCTTCTTCCACTTCTCTGCCACCCTCTTCGCTCACACAAGCTTCAGGTGGTGCAAGCTCTTTCGCCACTCTCCTCACCACAATCCAACTCTTGTTCTGCTTTGGTTGTGTATTAGGTAAATATGGTGGACCATCACTTTAAGAGTCTGATCATGTGACATCATGATGATGCCACCAGCCATTTTGGAGGAAAACAGCATAATCTAACATTGCTGCCTGTAGGGTGAACACCTCCTTAATAAATCTCCTGCTCTCACTAAATGGTTTGGCCTCCTGGTCCTTCTTAAAACATAACAGCTTTCAGAAACTCAGGGACTAGAGCATTCCCAGTTATGGAGGAAGAAGGTACTTTAAGTTGAAGAACACCATTACTTTACCTTATACTATGGCCACCAACTTAGAAGTTGTAATATGTTGAGTGTGTATGGAGGAGAAATCATCATGTGGTGAGTGATCAAGCACAGGAGCCAGGGCAGGGAAAGTGTTGAAATCAACTTCAGCTTGCTGGAAGAGAGGTTGCACACTGTACGTGCTTCTGTAAAGGTGTCACATTGGCCAAGCTACAGAAGAAGGTTGATAGATTACATAACCAAATGTTTGGTGGAATGGAAAATCTGCAGAAAACTTTCACACATTGTCAAGGGCCATTGCAGAATTTAGTTCTAGTCTTGACACAGAGCTTGCACATCTCTCTAAACATGGAAAGTGTAGTCACCATTTATCAGCCTACTTGTGGAACCCACCCTGATGCAGCATCTCCTGGCTAATGCAACTCAAATGGCTTGCGTCAAATATCTGAATGCTGTATGGAATTTCTGACTGCTTTATGGCAAGCACAGATCATTGTCATCATGATTTTGGATACCACTGTTCAAATGGCCTTCCCTGGTCATATAGCTGAGTGTCTGATCATCGGCAGATTACAAGGATTACAGAGGCTGTGCTTCAGGAATGTTGCAGGGAACAGGAACTTGCTGGTCTCTCTCGGGATGGCAACATTAACTTGCTGTTAACTTGCTCTTGCTGTTCCCCGTCAGTCAGCCCAGATTGCTGCTTCCCAGGCTGTGATGATGGAGACTGCATGTCCTAGTGGACTTTGTTTTAAACTTCGTCTTAATAGGAAGAGGACAATGTGATGGAGATGCACAGAGGAAACACGGGGAACATGGAGCTGTTGGTGAATGAAAAGACAGTGAATGAAGTACAGTCGTTCAGCCATAAGGTGGTTATGCAGAGCTCAGGTAGGAAGGGACTGTCTGTTGTGTAAGCTGCTTGCCTTCTCTCTGCTGGCCTGTGTGACTTCTTTCCATTCTCTCAGTCAGGTTCAATTCCTAGATGCCGTCCTTTTAGCCTACCCATGTTTAAATGCTTCATTCAAAACAATATTTAAATGGTAAACAAATTACAGCAGGTCCACTCACTACAGACTGATCAAACCTCAGCCATGGTTAGGAGAGTTCACAGACATGTCTGATTACTCTGGGAGCCAGAAGAAAGAACCTAGAAACTAACCTGTTCATAATTCCTGACTGAAATTAAAGGCTTTGTGTCAGATCACATGAGAGACAGACAGTAGATGGGCACATTTAACCCAATCTATTGTTGAAAATCTGGTTTCAAATTTCCTGAGAAGCTCAGCATTTTATTTAATATATAGCCCTGTCTGTCAATACCAATGGAAAATGAGCACCTGACCTACATGTGGGTGTTTTTTTGTGCTTACATCTGTCTGGCTGTGTAACTGTCTGCCTGTGTTTGTCTTTCTGTGTGTGTGTTGTGTATGTGTGTGTGTCTGTGTCTGTGTGTGTGTGTGTTGTGTGTGTGTTCTGACTGGGGAGAGGGGGTGTGCCAGGAGGGGAAAGGATCACACATGACAGGGCCCCAGCAGATATTTCCATTCAGCCCCCAGTTTGATTTATTAGTTCCTGGGGCCTGATGGAGTTCTTGACTTCCTCAAGAAACTAAAAATGAGCTATCTCGCTTTTTACCCAGAGGGTAGGCAAATGCTGTGTTAGTCTCCTGCTACATCACTGAATCATTTTCCAACAGAGCTTGGAATTGGTATAATGATTAACACAAACAACACTGACTTTAAGTTGGGTATACATCCAACAATCTTAGATCACTACTCTCGGCTAGTTCCTAATTGTTTCATTAAACATTGTGCTAATCACAGCATGAAGAGTCATTTGACAGTCATCTAACATCTGGCCAAATAGAAAGAAGAGTGAATTCATTATCCAGCTTCATATCACTGCTGAGGATGTCCCAAGACATGGACACAACTGAATATAATCGTATTAGCACGTGTCAGCTACGTTTCACATGCCCTTCCATGATGTACAATTAATAACTTCTACATGTTATGTTCAGTGAGAGAGGTATGATGACCAGAGGAAATCTTTCCTCTTTTGCAATAGTGCCAAGAATATTGGTTCGTCTACCTGAGCAGATTGAATGCTTCTGAACAGCTCCAAGATTGCTGGGTGTTCCTGTCACTGGCTACAGACAGGTCGGCAGACAGCTCCCTCCTCACACCCCAAGCCCAGTCCAGATACGATGTTGTGTTGCACAGACCAGTGCAGCTGCAGCTGTTCTGAGCCAATGGATGTTTATTGACCATTGTACAGAATTACTTGACAATCAATCCCCAAGAGAACAGGAAGATCACAATTTCATTAGGAGCAGGGTTTAATGGCAAGCATTCTTCCAAAAATCACAGTATCCTTTGGGGCTCTCAAGAAATGGTGAAATGAGAGGTGAGGTTTGAGGCTAGAATGGACCCGTTCTGCCTTATTAACATAATCCCGTAAAGCTTGCACCTAATGGTACACTCAAGTAGCCAAACCAAATAAAAGTGCAAGAGGCTAATTGACCCCTTCCTGCCCCTATACACCAGGAGAACTGGATGCTTTCCAATGGTAAAGGTTAGGCATCCAGGACTTTGACCCAGTGACAATGGTGAGATGTTGCAAGCCAGGACAGCATGTGCTTTGGGGAGTGGTGGTGATTTTTCTATCTATCGTCTACCCTTGTCTGCGTGACTGAAGAACACATGGGTTTGGGAGGTTCTGTCGAAGGACTTGATTTGAACCTACTTTTCTGTTCAAACACAAAATAACAATATGTTGCTGTAAGCCCATCCCCATGTAAAGGAATGGCTGTGTAAAATAAACTGACTATCCATGTAGAATCTCATGTCCTACCCAATGGTGAGTTTTATGGAGGGGAGGGGAGTTTAATGAGGAAAGACAGTGACCATCACCTTCCTGGCCCCATGGTGATTAAGTTCATGATAGGAATGCTTGGCATCAATTCAAAAGTTTAAGTAAGCAATTAATGGTCACTTAAAGGCCTCATCCCAGCATCGGTATTAACTCTGGCTTATTTTCAGTCTCTCAAGATGGAGGTGCCTTGTTCAAAGGCACTAAGCTACCAGCTGACGAATCTGGTATTGAGAAGGTGGTGGATGGCTGTTGAGAACCAGCCTCTTATCTTTGCTATCAACCTTCGACTCCTTTGACCCTCACCTCACAACCCCTTCTTCTGGTTTCATTAACCTAGGGCCTGGGATCCCTCACCGATCTTGGGTTCTGGGTGGTGTCATACCTCCAGGGTCCCAGATTTGTAGTATAAGACCTGCCGTTGAGCTGAGTGGAACAAGATGTGTGAGAACTCCACTGAACAAGGGCAAGTGGAGCTCCCACTGACTGTCCAGCCAGCACTGCGGCAGTATCACAAGATTTCGCCTGAAGAAAGAACCGCTGACAATTGAAAAGAAATTGCTATATATTCTAAAAGAAAATGCTAGTGAAATGATTTAAGGTCCAGAAACTTCTCAACTTGTCACCAGAATGTCTTTCCAAGTAGTTTCTACTTTATTTGATAATAAGTACATGAACAAAATAACTGTTGAAAATTGTCCAAAGGGATGAGTTGATGTGAATGGGACACTTGACAAGTCGTTGTCAGCACTGATTATCTCTGGATCTGATGCTGTGTTTAGCCGTGAACCAACTACCCCCTGATGACAGTGAAGCAGCTCCAATTCCGGCCCACATGAAAACTGCAAATGCTTGTTATTGAAACTACTGAAGGAGCTTACCAGGTTCTGTTGTGCTGCAGTCTGACAACACTTGAGAGAAAAGTTGTAGGAACATTAACCATCATTGTTCCACTTTTCTCTATAATGTTCCACTTACTTTCAATTAGACAATAAATCTCAGGGACAATAGTCTCCTATTTGTGGGCACAAAGTGATTTCCAATATCTGCCTGATAACTTTTATTCTTTCTGATTAAATGATCAAATTTCGGTAACACAAACCAGGATGCTATGTCAGACTTTTATAAGTCCTTGCTTAGGCTGCAAATGGGAATGCTGTGCAGAGTTCTGTTGTTCATATTAAAAAAAGAACAGAGGAGCAATAGAAAACTTGCAAAAATTAAGCTCAGAGATCAATCCATGATTCAAAGAGTTGTATAAGCTGAATACAGGCATTAAATATTCCCAGTAACCCGTGGTACCTATCTCCAGCCTTGTATCTCTTGTTTCAGTTCCCATACGTCAGCCAGGTTGTCAATTTAACCAGGCTGTCAGGTAGATAATGATGTAATTGGTTTCAGGATACCAACTACTGGCAAGTTGTAACTGGCATCAACTGAGTCTTAATGAGAAAAGGTTCCTACCTTAAAGATGATGTACTATATTGCATGATAGCAAATAGGTAGAGGTCGTATTAAGTGGATGGACATTGTCACTAAGCTATGAGGTGATCACTGAATATATGTCTAAGACACCACAAGATTGTAAGATGGTCTGTCTAACCTCCACCCAAGGCCAAATTACATCAGTTTTGTGGATCTTAATGCAGTCTCCAACATTAACCCTTTTAGAATCATCACAGAGATTCAGCATTTCCCTGTCTATAGTTCTGCCAGATTCATCAGCTGCTAATGGTCTCCCCACCCCCCTGTACCTTCCTCACTGCCCTGTAAATAACAGGGCAAAACAGTTTCCAGACTAGAATGGAGAGAGTCATGGGAGGAGGAAGCTTTCTTGGTCTGAGACTGAGAGAGACCAGTGACTCTGAACCAACATTAATGGGCAATACGAAATTATTGAAAACATTCCAGCGATTCATGTTTTGGACATAAAACGTTGAAAAAACATATTTCTTTCTTAAAGAGTAAAATTGTACTGTCAGCCATTTTCATTACAACTTTACAATTAGCACATTCTAATTATAAATATTTCCCTTTTAATTTAGTGTTTTTAACCTAAGGCTGCATAACCAAGGCAACAGAAGCATACAGATTCATCACCTCTGCGGTGGGATGCCCCATTTTCCCTGTAACGTTTGGGGCACACACTTCCATTGCCTTTCTCTTGCTCTGCAAATGTGTATAATGGCCAGCAATCTTTTTTTAGCAGATCTATTACTGATCAAAAATATAAGTGGTGTTGGATGCAAAAAGGTTTTAAATTCATTTTACATATTTTCAAATTAACCTGTTCAGAGATATCATTACACATGCCTGGAGCAGGGGAGACTTGAACCCAGGTCTCATGGTTCAGAGATAGGAACAGAAACCATGAATTGATGCTCCTGGTGCAAAGTTTCAGATGAAGATGAAAACCTTATAAATATTGTGAATTCCATTCAGGGCTGACCCTGTGAGCTCACACATTTGACTTCAAATTTCCAATGTGTAAACTAATCACATGAACTTTTGTAACTGTACCATTAATTATTAAAAACTAACCCTTCTTTGTTTTAGGATCCTGGTACTTCTGAGCAACATACTAGTCCAATCTAAGTGTGTTCACACTTAGTGGGGGCGGTCGGATATCTATTTCTGTAAACGCTTTGAAATAACTGCCTGCTTTACTTCCAATATCATCAGCAACCTTTCTGTTGTAAGATTCTAATGATTTCATTTAAATGATGGCTATTGTGACCAGGTAAATGAAACCAATAATAACCCATTTCAAATATGGTTCTCTCACAGTGATGAGTGTGTTGGTCACTTTGTGGCATCTTTGTCTGATGCTCTTAAATAATTCAAATATTTGGGCAAGTTTTGAGCATTATTGATCCTTCATAACGTAAAAAGATTTAAGCTTTTGTTCGTGTTTCACCTTGTTAATACTACTGTCAATGCAAAAATGTGTCAGTCCCTTCCAACAACTCAATTTGGATAATAAATCCATCAGAGATATTGCCGGTTTTAGACTTAGATTTAGATTACATTACAGTGTGGAAACAGGCCCTTCGGCCCAACAAGTCCACACCGACCCGCCGAAGCGTAACCCACCCATACCCCTACATTTAGCCCTTACCTAACACTACGGGCAATTTAGCATGGCCAATTCACCTGACCTGCACATCTTTGGACTGTGGGAGGAAACCGGAGCACGCGGAGGAAACCCACACAGACACGGGGAGAACGTGCAAACTCCACACAGTCAGTCGCCTGAGGCGGGAATTGAACCCGGGTCTCAGGCGCTGTGAGGCAGCAGTGCTAACCACTGTGCCACCGTGCCTCCTCTTATCATTTGGGTAATTCTCGAAGGATTCTTGGATAAGTAAGCTGTATGTTCCAATCAATCTGAAACTGAAACTCGAATTAAAGAATTTACTTGAATATTTTGATGCAATAATTATGACCAGCTACTAACACACACCTGAATGCATATTTTCAGATTATCAGGTCCTCTGATTATCCTAAATGACTGCAGACAGGGCTGCCTGCTCCTCGGATGCTGCCTGAACTGCTGTGCTTTTCCAGTACCACTCTAATCCAGAATGAGAGGAAGAACAGAATGGTCCCAGATCTACAGACTGGTAAAACCATGGAATATTAACAGGATTGAAAATTAAGCTAGAACCTGGAGGTATTCAATTCCCACATGCATGGGATTTTGGACTGGGCTGAACTCACTTATGGGTCCCAGCACCAAAGGAGGGCATGCTCAAAGGCAGCTGAATGACCTCTGTCAGGAGTTCCCACTTATTCAATACCTGAGGTAGACAAACTGTAGGCCAGTAACCTCAGATAAATGAGGCAAATCAGTTTGCTAAAGGATGCCAAGTTTTTGTTGCCAGTCTATAGCTTTGATCGTCAAGCAGGCATGACTTTTCTTTTAATTTTCATGCACTTATCATGGATGATCAACTCATCAGTATTTTGTGCTGGTCAGTTCCCTCCTGAGTTTCTGTGATTTTGTTTGAAGTTGTTGGAACTTAGACAGAATTAAGCTTCAGTGAGAAGAATTATGTTTATTTTTTGTCTTCATCTCTCTGCCAAAGATAGGTACAGCCCACATCACCACAACCTCCTCAGATAGGGCAAGCAGGTTGGTCCTGAACCCTAAGCATGATGGGAATTGAACCATGTACTGTTGACACCAATTTGAGCCTCATTGAGCCAACCCGCCCCCACCCCACCTCAAAGCATATCAGTTGCTGTGACGACACACACTTTTACATGTGTGTACAAGCCTGGAGCTATGGACAGTGATGGGGCTTATATTTTTAAAAACACATTGCTGATCAAAAATCTCTCCCTATATCCGTTTGCCATTAGTATATATTGAAAGGATTTACATGTTAATACTCAATGGTTTTGCCGTCTTATAGATGTTTCTTCCTTGGTCATCAAGTCTTGTGGTAGGACTTGAACCCAGACCTTCTGGCTCATGGGAGGGATTCTACATCTGCATCACCTCTAGTCCCAAGAGTGCCTTAACTTTGATTACTTCAGAAAGCTGTTGTATGTGAAAAGAAAGGCTGAAACCGAGTATAGTTGAGAGATATGCGCCTGCTGGGTCAGCAAAGGATATGGTTTACTTGGACTTTCAGAAGGAACTTGATAAGGTCCCAAGCAAGAGTTTAGTGAGTAAACTTAAAGTGCATGGGATTGGGAGTAATGTACTGACCTGGATAAAGAACTGCTTGGCAAACCAGGAAACAAAGAGTCATAGAAGTGTCATGTCCGAGTGGCGAGCAGGTCCAGTTATTCCCAATGTATATTAATGATTCAGAAGAGGGAACTGAAGTAATATTTCCAGGTTTACAGATGACACAAAGCTGGGTTGAGGGTGAACTGTGAGGAGAATGCAGAGATGCTTCAGTGTGTTTTGAACAGGATGAGTGAATGGGCAAATGCACAGCAGATGAAATATGATGTGGATAAATGTAAAGTTATCCACCTTGATAGCAAAAACAGGAAGGCATATTATTATCTAAATGCTGATGGATTGGGAAAGGGGAAAGTCCAATGACAGCCCTATACACCAGTCACTGAAAGTAAGTATGCTGATGCAGCAGGTAGTCAAGATGGCAAATAGTGCTCTTCATATTGAGAGGATTGAAACACAGGAGGTGTCTTGCTGCAACTCGACAGGGCCTTGGTGAGCCCACACATGGAAAATTGCATGCAGTTTTTGTCTCTTTTTCTGAGGAACTTTGGTTTAGCTATGGACGGGGAACATTGAAGGTTTATCAGACTGTTCCCTGCGATGGAAGGACTGGAGCATAAATAATGACCAGATCAGTTAGAATTATATGTTTAGAAAAATGAGGGGTGATCGTACAGAAAGTTATACAATTCTAGCAGTACCAGAGAGGGTAAAGACAGAAAGAATGTTCCTGATGACCAGGGATCACTGTTTGAGGATATGGTGTAGTCCATTTAGGACTGAGATCGGGAGAAAATACTTCACCCATAGAATGATGAGCTTGTGGAATTCTCTGCCACAGAAAGTGGCTGGATAAAAGAAGCAAATATGCATAGCTAACATAGAACATAGAACAGGTACAGGCCCTTTGGCTCACCATGCCTGTGCCATTCCAAACTAATGCCACCTGCCCACACATGGTCCATATCTCTCTATTCCCTGCCTATGTGTCTGTCTAAATACCATTTAAACATTGCTATCAGATCTGTCTGTACCACCTCCCCTAGCAGCGTTTTCCAGGCACCTACCACCCTCTGTGTGAAATGTTTGCCTTCCACATCTCATTTAAAATTTCCCTTCTCACCTTAAATCTATGCCCTCTAGTATTTGACATTTTCACCAGAGGAAGATGTCTCTGACTATTCACTCTATCCATTCCCCTCATAATTTTATATACTTCTATCAAGTCACTCCTCAGCCTCTGATGTTCCTGTGAAAACAATCCAAGTTAACTAACCTCTCCTTATATCCACTCCAGGTAACATTCTGGTAAACTTCCTTTGCACCCTTTTCAAAGTTTCCACATCCTTCCTATGGTGTGGCAACCAGAATTGCACACAACTCACCAAATGTGGCCTAACTGAAGATTTATACAACTACAGTATTGCTTGTCAACTTTTATACTCAATGCCCCGACCGATGAAGGCAAGCATGCCGTACGCCTTCATTGTGACCTTATCCACTTGTATTGCTACTTTCAAGCAGTCCAAGATCTCTCTGCCTATCAGTGCCTCTAAGGGTCCTGCCACTTACAGTGTACCTTCCACATACTGTACACTTTACTGTTGCATTTGACCTCCCATAATGCATCAGTTCACACTTGTCCAGATTAAATTCCATCTGCCATTTCTTAGGGCTAAAGGGATCAAAGGATACAGGCAAAAACAGGAACAGGGTACTGAGTTAGATGATCAGTCATGATCATATTAATGGCAGAGCAAGCTCAAAGGACCAAACAGTCAACTCATGTTCTTATTTTCTATGTTTCTAATTTGGAATGATTCAGCCGAACAAGACTGAAGTTTGACTATAATTATGAACACATGTCTGACAATTACCACATACTCAGCTTCCAAACATGCTCATAAGCTTTCTTTGGTGAGGTATTTTATGATTAGGTAAACTGTAATGCTGTAATATGAAAGAATTACTACAGGAAAAAATCACCATCAACAAAAAATGAGCAAGGCTTTGGTAAATGGAGGGACTCAGCAGATCACCCCTCTTTCAAGATGTCATCCTGGATGGCATAGGCTAGGAAATCGGTCACGGGATTGATGATGCATATGTTGAAGGAGTGGAGCCCATGCTCTAGATTTGTATAATCATCATTACAATGCCGCTGCCTCCCACTCCCCACTTCCCCCAACATAACAGGACTTGGTATCCTGTACTGACTCTTCTTGTGCTGGCATGGATGGCCAATGCAGCAATAGCAGGATGATCTGTGCCTTGAATAATCCTCTGCCCTGTTCTTCATCTTACACATAGATAATAATAATTCCATGCACCAGAATGGGGTCTATTCATGCCAAACGCCAACACTGCACTCAATGTCATCACCATCTGAATATGGATTACCTCACTGACACATTCCAGATGGACTGTAGGATGTAGTCCAGTGGATCACTAGCATCACCCACTTACCTGATTAAAACACTTTGGCATTCTCAGCTCACAGGGACAGTAATAAAGATTTATCAGAAGATGGAGAGTAGGTGTGTCAGTTAATTGTCTACAGATCGAAAACAGTTTGAAGCTAATTGGATGCAAATTGTTGTATAGAGCAGTAAGTCTCAGCAGCAAGATTCCTTTACTTTGCAGACTGGCAATGAGCATTATAGACCATCATGATACAATAAAGCATGGGCTCAATGAAATCAAGGAAGTGATGAGATCGTGGTAATCCAGAGACCAACATTCTGGGAGCCTGGGTTTGAATCCCACCATGGCAAATAGTGGAATTCAAATTCAGAAGAAATCTGGAAATAAAAACCCAATGATGACCATGAAACCATTGTCTTAAAAATCTATCTGGTTCATTAATGCCTTTACGGAAGGAAACCTGCCATTTTCACCTGGTCTGGTCTACGTGTGATCCTTAAATGCCCTCTGAAATGGCAAGTTACTCAGCTGGATCAACTGCTGGAGAGGCTCAAAAAAAAGAATAAAACTGAATGGATAACCTGACATTGACTAAGGTGCTGGAAATGACATTGCAGGATGTTCTTTTCCAACACATCATTTGCATTCCTCTGCAACCTCATGCTGTAGAAAATCATGCTATGGAAAACCGCTATAGAAAATCACGTGGTAGACGATCGCTGTAGAAAATCGTTATACCTGTTCAGTAGAACATTCGTGTTATTCAAACAGCATTCACAATTCACCAATGGCATTATAGCCAATTCACATTGATGAAATGTGTGTTAGACAAGAACGACCTGCATGGCAAAACTGTGATGTTCCCTGTTGCATAGTTCATACATCTCCTCGGTACAGCTCCAGAACTGAACTTATCAAATATACACTGGACAGAGAGTTGGAACAATGATAAGATATAAGCTGCCAATTTCTGCTTTTGTCATAGGTTACTCAGTATGAAACAATAATCCACACTGCTGTGTTCAATGTCAGATAATTAATTCAGCCCAAGTGCTTTATTCTCTCATTCATCACACAAATAATGAATGTATATTTTGCTGCAATGAATAAAATTTTACACCCTGACTAATGGGTCTGGGTGGGTTATTCTTCAGAGGGTCAATGTGGTCTTGTTGAACCAAACAGTTTCCACACTGTAGGTAATTTAATCTAATCTACTCATGCGCCCAATTTACCTGGTCAAAAGAGAAGACTAGTTCTTCGCTTTCTGTTTATACAACTATGGTCACCACAGAATCAGCAGAGCTCACTATTCATGTCCTAGTTATAAGATGTTTACAGTTTGGCTTAGTAGCCACTAATATTTTCATTGTTAGTCAGTCACCCAGCTTCCTTGTTTGCTTCCATCTTTGACTTGAAAATGTAAATAATTTGATGTCATGCTTAATTAGTAAACCTTTCTAAAAATATATGTTCATAAGATGCTGGATGGGCCAGCATTCCCTGTCCATCTGTAAATGCCCAGAAAGCAGTTATGAGCCCAAAGTTTGGGTGAAGATTTGTAGCTCGGGTGTGAGTTATTAGCCATCTGCATTATTGTGGGTCTGGAGTCACATACAAGCTAAATGAAATAAAGATGGTTGATCTCCCTCCCTCTATGACATGAGTGAACCAAATGTATTTTTTCAATGACAATTGGCAATAGTCACTACTGGCTAGCTTTAGAATGAAATTCAAATTTCAAGTCCATGCCTCCAGAATATTAGACTGGACTCTGAACACCTAGTCCAGCAGCATGACCACAACCCCACTGCCTCCCACTCCCCACCTCCCCAAACATAAGGGGTCTAGGATTTCTGCTAGTTTGACTCATTCTCTCAGTGTAATCCAGGTGAAATCAGTAAGGTATGGTTTTGGGTCTCACTCTCCAATGACAATGTAAAGTGCTTCTGGATCAGCTGTTGCGCTAGCCAATTATGATGTATACTGTACTGAAATATATGTTTAAATCTTATAATGCATTGTGCAATTTGTCACATAGAGCTAAACCTTTTTTGGCACTTGCAAAGGACAGCACAACTGGTGCTGGACTATATCATTTTACTGTTCAATCTTCAGAATAATTAGGCTGAGGAGTAATTTTGGGTCTGTTCCTGAGACTCGTGTTTGAAATCCTCTTAAGGGGAAAAAAAAAACCTCCTTGGGCAATGAATGATGAGTTGCCATTTTTTGTAACTGGGAATCGGCAATTCCTGGTTGGATACTTTGCTTTCCTAATGACAGATTGTTCATGACATTGGAATGTGGAACTTGATATGTTTGTGTGTGAATAACCATACCACAACAGATTTAGGCATGAATTGCAAAAGTTATGTCTTTTATGTATAATCATATCCTTGGTTTCTTTGTTTCTCAACTTCTAGTGTTCATTATTTATTTTAAGTTCTGCTTAATGCGCTATGAGATGGTGTAACCATCAGCCCATTGCCAGAGGCAACTGCAATGAGGCACTTGTTTTGTGAAATTGATCTATTCGTTCTTGTGGCATTGAACATACAGAAAATAAAGACCTGGGGAATTTATTGCAGGAAAGCCAGCAGCAAACTAACAGGAAGGCTTTTGAAGTGGTATTGACAGCTGCATTCAAGTTACTCTTGGCGACATTGACATTTCCTGAATTGTATTTTTAAAATTTATTAAGTATCATGGTCAAACTCCTGATTTTACTGGAACTGCTCAAAAACATTCACCTTAATGTCCAGAATCATTAACCTTGACATCAAGAGCCACTTTGCAAATCAAAGAACAACAGGGGATGAACGTTCCCGTGGGGGCATAATTGGTTCATTAACCCTGATGTTACGCACATTCAGCCATTATTAACTATACCCACATTTCCTGCCAATTTTGTTAATATATGTTGGCAAGTAAAACTGGGCATAAGAAGAGGAAACCAGCAGAAATAGCTGGTACCTTAAGAAAAGTGCAAACCCACAGCCTGGTCCGAATAAAGGAAGATGAGGGGAGAAAATTCACACTGACAGGAATGCAGAGGTCCATGGGATTGTAATGGCAACACCTTATTTGAGTTTTCTGTCACTGTTTCAGGTTGAGAGGATAGTTTGCATTTGGCTGGGAGGTTCTGTAGTACCCAGCGAGTGTAGAAGTAGGAGGTCACAGAGCTTCTGGTGATCAAAGGTCCAGTATTCTGTGGATTTATGTGCAGGATGGTGGGACGTTGTCCTGACCCACAAGTAGTGCTTGAAAGACACTAAGATTATGAATTTCATCATTCTCACCTCCTTACAAAGTGATTTGCAACCAAAGCAACGGTGGCATGGTGACTCAGTGGTTAGCACGGCTGCATCACAGCGTCAGGGACCCATGTTCGATTCCAGCCTCGGGTGACGGTCTGGGTGGAGTTTGCACATTCTCCCCATGTCTGCATGGGCTTCCTCCCACAGACTAAAGATGTGCAGGTTAGGTGGATTGGCCATGGGAAATGCAGGGTTACAGGGTTAAGGTGGGAAGCTCTTCAGAGGGTTGGTGTGGGCTTGATGGGCGGAAAGGCCTGCTTCCACACTGTAGGGATTCTATGTGAGAAATAACTTTCCCACGCAGCAAATACTTAGGATATTGAATGAACTGCCTGGAAATGTGGTGGAGGCAGTTTCAATTGAGGCATTCAAGAGGTTATTTGATGATTATTATATAGAAATGGTGTGCATGGATATGGAGAGGAGATCGGTACTAGACATAATGGGCAGGGTGGCCTCCTTCTGTACCATAACAATTCAGTGATTTTGTGATATGATCTGTCCATCTACTACCAACTTCCAGGAAGATACCATTGAAGTCGACAAGCAGGAGACTGGAAGAACACAGCAAACCAGGCAGCATCAGGAACTGGAGAAGTCAACGTTTTGGGTGTAACCCTTCTTCAGGACTGTGAGTGGGTGAAGGGGGAGCTGCAGATAAAGGGGGTGGCGGGGGCAGGTTGGTGAAGTGGGGACAGGTGAAGACAGATAGAGAGTATGACCTGGTTGGTCATTGGGAGGAATGAATCTGGTAGATGGCTGGGAAGTAGTGACAGAAATATCAAGATTTCAAAAGTGTCTTAAGAGGCTGAATATTCCTTTTTGTCAGTGCAAGTACAATGTGCAAATGGCCTCATTGTGAGTTGTAACAGTTCTGTGATTCTATGGATAGTGGGAGCACCCTGGAGGAACTGATGCTTTTGATCACAAATCAGCTGGGTATTGAGGATGTGGAATCTCTTCGTGCTCAGGAATTTGGCTGAATGATCCTATGGAGCGCTGACTGCAAACGTGTGCAGTTGATGGCCCTTTGTAGCTGAGGGAAGCTAGAATTGGCTGTATGTCTGGTAGCTGGGGCACCTTAGCCATTTGGGTCAATGGTGAACTGGACAGCTTTCCAATGAAGGGCATCGGTGAGCTCAGAAAGGCACTTGTGGGCTGCCAGCTGGGAGATGTCCCGCACGTTGCCAGCTCAGGTTTGAAAAGAGCTTTCGGTAGGTAGTTCAGTGTAGTTGTGATCTCCATTGCCTTTCACTTGTCTGCAGGTTGTTGGAAATCATCACTTGTCAGCACACCGATCAATGGTGCTGGAAATGCTGAGTCAGCCCTGCTCAGGAACTTGTTCATCCAGAGCAGCAGCCCCCTGACCACTATGGAGAGACTTTAACCTTTCCACTGCTATCATTTAACTAGAAGGCAGACTGGATATAGCTGATATTTCTCATGAGCTGGCTGACTAGTTGAGACTTCACCCTTTCCAGTGAAAAAACTTGCTCAAAGAAATGTCTTATTTATGGAGAAGCCAAGTTAGTGAAGTAGATATTACTCACTGGAATTTGGAGGAAACAACCTACCTTTTTTTATGTATATGTCTCTTACGTGTGTGTTTGTGAACAAATGTCTTTTTGATTTTGGCTCATAAAAAAGTGAATGAAAATGGAAAGCACAAAAGCAAAATGAAAGACTTGAAGGTGATGATAAAGTCAATAATTGGCTGTGTGGGTACAACTGCCTTGGACATTCTTTCAACAGAATACTTGCAGAGATATTAATCGATTGAAATACCTCCTTCCCAATCAGAAGGTGGCATGTTCTCATTGTTCCATGATATTTAATATCAGAATAAAAAAGCAAGACTGCAGTTGTGAGCTATGCATGATTTATAGCTCAGGTGTTACGGTATAGTTTCAAACCTGCATCATTGGAATAACAGCACTGTCCAGTTTGATCAGTTCATCATCAACTTCTCTGTGTCTATGTTGAAAGCAATGTTCTTTTCCTACTAGGATATTAATGAATTAGCACAAGGCTTTTCATGTTATCGTTGCTACACAGCCCTGATCACTACAGCACCACCAAGTCAAAGCAGAGTACATTCCTATGATTTAACACTGATACCCATGTAAATAGGGTAACAAAGTAATACCGCTTTATAGCACCGTTTCTACACATAGTCACAGCAAGTGATGTGTATTTAACAACGAATCTGCTGAATTTATTTAGTCAGGAGCAAGGAGGAAGATAAGGTGGCTGTAGTTTATGCAACAAAAATATTTGAACAGTCAGTCACAGAACCAATCTTTGCCAAGGTAATGACACTGGATAAAATATTGCCAATGAGAATGACTGATCTGAAATAGGAAGAACGAGAAAGAGAGAGACAGTAAGCACCAGTGAGTATGATCCCCTGTACACTGTGTCCAGATTTGGTGATGCATGATCAAGATAGTTCTGTTGTGTTGATAGAAATTGTTCCTCAGAGAGTGTTGCTCTTGGTGATTGAGGCTCCACAGGTATCTCACCAGACAGTATAAAGCAAGTGAGGTTCACTCACCATCCAAGATGAAAAAAATCTGGTAAAACTTACAAATGATACACCCTTACTTCAAAACAGAGGTCCAGTATGGTTCTGAGGAAGGGTCACTGGAACTGAAATATTAACTCTGATTTCTCTCCACAGATGCTGCCAGATCTGCTGAGACTTTCCAGCAATTTCTGATTTTGTTTCCAGTAGGGACTGGTTCATTTTCAATTATTTTCACTCTGAGGTGCCAACCCTCACGTAACTTTCAGGAGGGAGAAAGCTTGGAGCAGGTTCTAACTATCGAATTAAGCTAAAGATGGGGGCACTCTCTGCAAGAAATGGACCCCACAAGTGCTCTGTGACAATGACACTTATTTCTATTTACAACATAGAGGGGATAATCTCTACCCCATTCAGATTCTGGAAGAAGCATAGCATTCAGGCTAAGAGTGAACAATAGTGTTCGAGAAGCAAAATGACTGTACTTGGTCATTTCTGCTGCTATGGTGACATAAAATTTTCTTCCCTCATTCCCCTCTAAGACTGACTGCCTCTTTAATGGATACTAGTAATACTCCAAAGAAAAGTTAATGAAAACACCCCAAGGAAAATTGTTTCCGGGTTCTGGAAGCAGAATTCTTTCTACAGTTAGAATTAATCGCTGAGAGAAAAAAATACTCTTTCGCAATAAAGATTGCAAATGTCTCGTGGGCACTTTAGAATGATAATTTGCTAATAAAGTTGGGAATAAACTAAATCAAAAGACCTTTAACTCGTGCCGATGCAGCAGTGCAATAGGTTGGAATACCCTGAGGAGTTCATCTTTCTGCCCTGGAGGGCTAATTCGAGATTGTCGATGATAATGTAAAACTGTACTCTTGAACAGCTTTCACTTTAACAATGACTGTGGACCCTTCTCACATGTTGAATTTCAGACTTTCTTCTTAACTAGTCTTGGGACAGTTTGGCCTTACGTTGTGCTGTGAAGGGAGTCCCTTGGCAATATTCCCTACCAAAGGCAACGACATACACTTAGCATTGCCAATGCTTTACTTTTGATGCCTACAAGAAGAAACCTCTTACCATGTCATAAAAAGGTCTAGTATGATATCAGTGAATGGAGGTACCCCTACAATATAAGCTACAGTGGAGGAAATGAGGAACTTCTCTCAAAGAGTTCAGGTCTTTGGCAGGAGTACCACAATATGACTCTGAATCTACATTCTTTTCAGGCGTGACACAGGGGTGGGATGAGGACTGAGTTTTTTTTTGTCCAATACCTTACACACATATAAAGGCTAATTTTACAAGGCCCCATGGGTTTTGCAATCTGCGCACATCAGTTGCAACAATGGCCTGGATTTAGATAGTGTTGATAATGGATTTGTCAGCATTCACCAGTCATTCGCCATCTAGAACTGACAGCAAAGTCTGGAGGTTGAATGATGAAATGGTTACAAAACAGCTGATGGCCATTCAGTCCATTTCATCAGTGCTAGCTCTCTGCAAGTGTTAAACAGGTGCTGTTAAATGTGGAAATCAGAGGGTGTTGTTAGTAATTCTAATTCAGCTGCCAGTCTGCAAACTTATAGAAATTGCTGAATTTGCCTTTTCACTCTATTTAGTGAACTGTAAAACCCTTTGCAAAAGTTACATCTTAGGGATCTCCCTTGTAGGACACAGATCACAGGAACTTTTTTTTTAGAGGGCTGTACAAATTTGGAACATGATGCCTTGGAAGGGAGTGGAAATGGAGCCGAATATGCTGCTCTATTCCTAATTCATATGTTTGTAGATCACTCAACAACTCATTTTATATTTACAGGATGTCTCATTTCTTGAGTATGATAAAACAAGTTCTGTTAAAAAACATCTTGATTCCGATATTTCAATTTCTACTCCAATTGTTTTGTTTTCCATAATATTTAATTAGAGTTTAATCAGTAGATTTCACTTCCTTGATTTGTTGCCTGTAAAAATTCTTTATAGCACTTTGTTGCTAACTTACTGATAGCATTGCTGTTGCTAGATACCTGGAAGTCCCCTTGACCTTACATTAAATTCAAACTCATGTCAGGAAAGGAAATATCAAGAGATCAGTGAGAGCTGAAGCAATATTCATCTCATATTTGGCAGTCTTCTTTGAGGTCTATGCAGTCGCTAAAGTTTCTGAACATTGCACCAAAGCTCCTTAGACAAGTATCACAAACAATGTGTTCATCAACTGAGCTAACCAACCCCACATTGGCAGCAGCAAGATACCAGTGAATACCTAATATGGACATAGCTGAGGGAATCTCATAGCCATCTGTGAAAGTTACATGTCTCTTTGTTTAAGGATAGGCCAGAATCTGATAACTTTATAGTTTTCAGGTAGCTTATTTTCATTAAGGACAAACTCACAGCCATCACCTTCTGCAATGGGAGCACCATCTATAAGTTCCCTTTCAAGCTGTTCACCATTCTGATTTGGAAATATATCACTGTTCCTTCAGTGTCACTGGGTCAAAACCATGGAACACCCTTCCTATCAACACTGTGGGTGCACCCTACACCAAATGGAACTGCAGCAGTTCAAAAAGGCAGCTTGTTACCACCTCCTGACTGGAATTTAGGATAGGTATTAAATGTTAGACCAGCAAACGACACCCACATCCCATGATGATTTTAAAGACCTCACACACTCTGCTGCCTCCTACCAATGCCTGGCTTTATACTTAATTTAAGTTCACATTGCATATTAATTACCAATGGTCCACACTGATTAATTAATTCCTTTCTTTACTTTTCTCAAAAATTGTTAATGAGCAGTCAGCATTTTTACCAACACTCTGAAACTACCATTTGGTGGATAGCCCTGGAGCCTGGCAAAATTAAAAAGCTTGATTTAAACTAAATGCATATAACTTCTGATTCTAAATAGAAATAAACTAAGATAATTAATCAATAGCAAAAGCAGAGACATGGGAGTGAAGTAATTTATGAATTGAATGAAATTACAAAGTATAGTTTGAATCATTTATTTCCCTAGTTTCTTAATTTTGCTTGTTTTGGATCCCTATTCTGTTGTGGACAAAATGTATATGTTCTGTTACTTTGTTGGGAAAAGAGGCATACTTTTTTTCTCTGAGTGTGTATTTCTTCTCTGAGTTTAAACGAAGAAGGTTATTTATTCTCATACACTTTACCTGAATTCACACAGAGCCACATGTTTAGTCTCACAAACCCACATACAGACAAATACGGATATAGATTAAATAGTGCATGTATACAGATGATAATTAATTCAGTTCCTGATTTACCTTAACCTTTCTTCCACATGGCTGATTTGTGATTTCTTTATATAACCCAGTGGCTTAAAATTGAAATCAGGACCTTGTAAAGTGAAAGGTTCACAGTAGGCTGAGATTTCTTGCAGTTGAATATCTAGGCTCATTTGAAACTGGAACAGTTTAAGTACCTTGTCTGCTTGCTAACTTATAGCTCTCTTCAGAATCAGATTCTCAGACTGGCTGAAAGTTAACGGAAAACAACAAATGCTGGAGATCACAGAGGGTCAGGCAGCATCCATGGAGAGAGAGTACGCTCATGTTTCGAGTCTAGATGACTCTTCGTCAGAGCTACTGATCTGCTGGGTCCTGAGATATTAAGAGCACAATTCTAGAAACCAATTTGGATCACATGACTGCTGGGTGGGTTAAAGTTCACCATATCTACTTTGGATGGGGGAGGCCATTGTGGTGCAAAGGGAAGATGATAATAACCACAGAATTTTTATATACCCTTTTCTCCTTAATGAAAATAAGCTACCTGGGAACTATAACGTTATCAGATTCTGGCCTATTCATAAACAATGAGATGTGTAACTTTCACAGCTAGCTATGAAATACCCTCACCTATGTCCATATTAGGTACTCAGTGGTGTTTCAATGCTGGGAGAAAGTGAGGTCTGCAGATACTGGGGATCAGAGGTTAAAAATGTGTTGCTGGAAAAGCGCAGCAAGTCAGATACTGGGGACAGAGGTTAAAAATGTGTTGCTGGAAAAGCGCAGCAAGTCAGACAGCATCAAAGGAGAATCGACATTTCGGGCATAAGCCCTTCTTCAGGAATGAGGAGGGTGTGCCAAGCAGGCTAAGATAAAAGGTAGGGAGGAGGGACTTGGGGGAGGGGTGTTGGGAATGCAATAGGTAGAAGGAGGTTAAGGTGAGGGTGATAGGCCAGAGAGGGGGTGGGGG
>NC_057732.1:12716502-12758851 GCF_004010195.1 Chiloscyllium plagiosum
TAAAATGTGTTGCTGGAAAAGTGCAGCAGGTCAGGCAGCATCAAAGGAACAGGAGAATCGACGTTTCGGGCATAAGCTCTTCTTCAGGAATGAGGAGGGTGTGCCAAGCAGGCTAAGATAAAAGGTAGGGAGGAGGGACTTGGGGGAGGGGCGTTGGGAATGTGATAGGTGGAAGGAGGTTAAGGTGAGGATGATAGGCCGGAGAGGGGGTGGGGGCGAAGAGGTCAGGAAGAAGATTGCAGGTTAGGAAGGTGGTGCTGAGTCTAAGGGTTGTTTCAATGCTGTCTATGTGGGGTTGGTTAACTCATTTGATGAACAGAGTGAAACCAATATCATAGGTTCAATTCTTGAGATTATTATGAAGGACTCTTCTTCTCAATCCCTCCCTTCACTTGAGGCATATAAACGCTCAGGTTAAACGACTATTAGTCATCTCTCTCTAATGATAGAGCAGCCCTATGGTCCAATGAACACTTTACTGATAATGTCTGTATTCCAAAAATCAAAAGTCTCATGATTGTGGCAGCCATCTTAACAACTTACTTGTGTTCAATGTTTAAAAGCAATGACTGAAGGTTCCCAGTATGATTTACCAGTACTAGGTATAACAGTGCATATAAATAATGATGCTGAACAGGCATATATTATGGTAAAGAATCAAAAGAGATACAGAATACTGGAGTGATTTCTTAATGAAATTGTGGAATATAGCTTGAAGTATTTAGCTTTGCTTAATTTTGCTTACACTCATTCTTTACAGCCATTCTAGAAGAGACAATAACTGACAACTGTCCTGGACCTCCCATGTAGAAGCAACAGTCAAGAAGATACAGCAAAGCCTCTTTTTCCTCAGGCAGCTCAGGAAATTCTCCCGGTCCATAACAACCCGTACCAACCTCTGCAGATGCACCATAGAAAGCATTCTATCCAGGAGCATCATGCCCTGATACGGCAACTGCTCTGCCTAGGATTGTAAGAAACTACAGAAGGTTGTGTGCACAGCCCAGACCATCACGGAAGCCAACCTCCCATCCATGGGCTCCATTTACACTTCTTATTACTGCGGAAAGGCTGCCAACTTCATCACAAACCCCTCCCACCCTGGTAATGCTCTCCTACAACCTCTTCGGTCAGGCAGAAAATACAACAGCCTGAACACTAACAGGTTCAAGAACAGCTTCTTCCCTGCCATTATTAGACTGATGAATGGACTCTCTAACTTCAACTAAAGCTAATCTTGCTAATGTTGATCTTGCCTCATGCATATCCAAATTGGAGGACGGGAAAAGTTTCTGGCAGTAAGAGCTGCTTCTTTTATGAGGTATTTTAGGTGCTGGAGGTGATTTCCTCGAATTCCAGGAGCAGCAATTACTGTTTTATATGCTGTTGCATTGTTTTGGAACTTTGGGAAAAAAAAGTCAAAACAACAGCAGTTTTAGAAAGGGAAAGGTACAGACAAAGGAAGCACATGGTGAGGTCAGTGTTGGAGAGAGAGAGAGAAATAAACTGACATCACAGTCAACCTGCACAGTTACTGCCTTTGCTGTTTGAATTCATGTATCACTGGACATCGGAGTGTGTCTGGGAAAATTAACAAACAGTGAATTTCACAACTAATCTTGGAGAAACTGTTTGGGTGAAGTCACTGCACAGAAACAGATAAGTGAATAGTTTGAACTTGGAGCAGTGTTTTTGCAGGGAAATAAGACAGTGTTATTTTCTGGGTCTGTAGATTATGAAGGAGGAAAAATAGCCTTTAGTACAGTGATATGCACTTCTTGTCAGATATGGGAGTTTAAGGAGAGTTAACGGGTTACTGTGGATTAGATCTGCAATAAATGCTGTTGGTTGTGAATCTTATCAGATCGAATGGAGTGACAGTTAGAGGCAATGAGGAATTTGCAACAGCAACGGTATGTGATGGATGGCAGTTATAGGAAGGGGGGAAAAGTCGCAGTCACATAGATGGGTTAACTCCAGGAAAGGTAAGAGAGGTAGGCAGGTAGTGTAGGAGCCTTCTGTGGCTATCCCCATTTCAAACAAGTATGCTGTTTTGAAAAATGTAGGGGGTGATGGATTCACACTTGAATGTAGCACGAACAGCCAAGTTTCTGGTATTGAGACTAGCTCTAATGCAATGAGGGGTATATCGGGTTCCAAGAAATCAATTGTGTTAGGGGATTCTCTAGTCCGAGGTACAGACAGATGTTTCTGTGGCCAGCAGTGAAAAATCAGAATGGTATGTTGCTTCCCTGGTGCCAGGATCAAGGATGTCTCAGAGAGGGTGCAGAATATTCTCAAGGAGGAGAGGGCCCAGCAGGAGGTCATTGTCCACATTGGAACCAACAACATGGGAAGGGAAAAGGTTGAGATTCTGAAGGAAGATTACAGAGAATTAAACAGGAATTTTAAAAAGGAGATCCTTGAGAGTAGTAATATCTGGACTACTCCCAGTGCTACGAGCTAGTGAGGGCAGGAATATGATAGAGCAGATAAATGCATGGCTGAGGAGCTGGTGTATGGGAGAAGGATTCACATTTTTGGATCATTGGAATCTCTTTTGGGGTAGACAACACCTGCACAAGAAGGACGGATTGCACCTAAATTGGAAGGGGACTAATATACTGGCTAGAGCTGCTTGGGAGGATTTAAACTAGTAAGGTGGGGGGGTGGGACCCAGTGAGATAGTGAGGAAAGAGATCAATCTGAGACAGGTACAGTTGAGAACAGAAGTGAGTCAAACAGTCAGGGCAGGCAGGGACAAGGTAGGACTAATAAATTAAACTGCATTTATTTCAATGCAAGGGGCCTAACAGGGAAGGCAGATGAACTCAGGGCATGGTTACAAACATGGGACTCAGATATCATAGCAATTACAGAAACATGGCTCAGGGATGGGCAGGACTGGCCCTAATAGTCAGAGAGAAATTGAGAAACAAATTTGTAAGGAAATCTCAGCTATCCATAAGAATAATAGGGTGGTTATGGTAGGGATTTTTAACTTTCCAAACATAGACTGGGACTGCCATAGTGTTAAGCATTTAGATGGAGAGGAATTTGTTAAGTGTGTACAAGACAATTTTCTGATTCAGTATGTGGATGTACCTACTAGAGAAGGTGCAAAACTTGACCTACTCTTGGGAAATAAGACAGCGCAGGTGACTGAGGTGTCAGTGGGGTAGCACTTTGAGGCCAGTGACCATAATTCTATTAGATTTAAAATAGTGATGGAAAAGGATAGACCAGATCTAAAAGTTAAAGGTCTAAACTGGAGAAAGGCCAATTTTGATGGTATTAGGCAAGAAATTTCAAAAGCTAATTGGGGGCAAATGTTCACAGGTAAAGGGATGGCTGGAAAATGGGAAGCCTTCAGAAAAGAGATAATGAGAATCCAGAGAAAGTATTAAGGTGAAAGGAAAGGCTGGTAGGTATAGGGAATGCTGGATGACTAAAGTTGGACCGAAGGGTCGGTTACTGTGCTGCACGTCTCCATGACTGTAATATCCATTCAGTAAGACTGGCATAGGTTATTCCTCAGTCTCTATGGGTTGACTGATATTTCAGGATCTGCAGTCATTGATTTGAGTTTTCCGTCTTGTCGAGACCTGTTGCTGGTCTTCGTGTTGTCTCACCGAGGTGGCTTCTCTGGGTCTGCTCAGGCTGATGGTGTTCACCACGAGGTACAAGGAGCCGGAGATGCTGTGAGGCTCGGCTGCCAGTCGAAGGTGCTGTCTGGAGATGTCTTGAAGAGGGTGCAAAAAGCAGAGTGGGCTGGGCTCCAGGTTGTCCCTTTCATCCCTTTTTTGCACCTTCCTCAAAGATTCTGTAGCCTCTGTACATAACTGGCATCAGTCAGGAGCATCAAGATCCAAAGAGGTGACAAATTTCTGTATTCAGCGGTCACAGAACATAACTTTTGAATCTTCAGCGTGTCCTTGAGACGCTATGTTTCTGGCTTCCTACTGGGTGTCACTAACTCTGTGTACCATTCTTTAAACAAAGCAGGTTGGTTCAAGATGTAAACAACAGCTCAGCTGGAAACAATGTGACCGTTAGCACCCGGCCAGGCAGTTCCAAATTGCAATGTCCGGCTGGGTATAGCTTCCATTCTTCGAGTTTTCCTCCATGCTCATGAAAACAATGTCAATATTTCTGGAACAATTCTGGAGGTCATGGGTCACATGTTTATGTTTACATAACATCTTCCAGATCTTCATCTCAATTAATGAATGCCTTTTGAAGGGTAATCACTGTTGCAATACACCTGCTTCCAGCAGCTCCACTGTTTCTGGTTAAAGGAGGAAAGGTTGGCTGGGATATTGGTGTCAGGACCTACTTAATCCAACAGGTGGCAGCACTGACCATATAGGACCCTTGCATTGACTGAAATTCTGGAATGCTGCCACTCATAGGAGGTCGGTCCAGAGAATTGAAGTCACATGGGATCCATGGTGGGTTGGCATTTCGGATACAAAATTGGCTTGGTCATAGAAAACAGAGGGTAGTTGTGGAGGGATGCTTTTCTGATTGGAGGTCTTTGACCAGTGGTGGCTTACAAGGATTAATGCTGGGACCTACAGTAGAAACAGGCCCTTCAGCCCAACAAGTCCACACCGACCCTCCAAAGAGTAACCCACCGAGACCCAATCCTTTACATTTACCCCTGATTAATGCACCTAACCTACACACCCCTGAACACTATGGGCAATTTAGCATTCACCTAACCTGCACAACTTTGGATTGTGGGAGGAAATCAGAGCACCTGGAAGAAACCTATGCAGACAGAGGGAAAATGTGCAAACTCCACAAGACAGTGGACGGAGGCTGGAATCAAACCCAGGCCCCTGTCACTGTAAGGCAGCAGTGCTAACCACTGAGCCACCGAGCCAACCTCTGGTCTGTGTAATATACATAAATGATTTGAATGAAAGTCAGTGATCTGATTAGTAAGTTTGCAGATGACACAATAATTGGTGGAATTGTGGACAGTGACAAAGACCGTCAAAGGATACAGCAAGGTATAGATCACTTGGTAGGTTGGCCAGAGAAATGCTGGACGGAGTTTAATCCGAACAAGTGTGAGCTGATGCATTTTGGGAGGTCAAATCCAACAGGAAATTTTACAGTAATTGGCAGGACCCTTAAGAGAATTGATGTACAGAGGGGTCTTGGGGTGCAAGTCCATAGCTCCTGGAAAGTGGCAAAACAAGGGAATAAAATGGTAAAGAAGTCATCTGGCATGCTCGCCTTCATCAGTTGGGACACTGAATATAAAGGAGAAAGTGAGGTCTGCAGATGCTGGAGATCAGACCTGGAAATGTGTTGCTGTGGGGTGCAAGTCCATAGCTCCTGGAAAGTGGCAAAACAAGGGAACAAAATGGTAAAGAAGTCATCTGGCATGCTCCCCCTCATCAGTTGGGTCACTGAATATAAAAGTTGTCAAGTCACGTTGCAGCTGCCTAAGACTTTAGTGAGGCCACATTTGGAGTATTGTATGCAGTTCTAATCATCACACTACAGGAAGGGCATGGAGGCTTTGCAGAGGTGCAAAACCAGGATTACCTGGATTGGAGTGTATTAGCCATCAGGAGAGGTTGGACAAACATGAACTGTTTGTGCTAGAGCATCAGAGGCTGAGAGAAGTGTATAAAATTATGAGAGGCGTGGATAGGGTGGATAGTTAGATATTAGGAGGCATAGGTGTAAGGTGAGAGAGGGAAAGTTTAAAGATAATTGAGGCAAGTTTTTCACACAGAGGGTGATAGTCACCTGGAATGTGCTGCCAGAGGAAGTGGTAGAATCAATGTGACAACAATGTTTAAGAGGCATTTAGGCACAGACTTAAACAGGCAGGGATTAGAGGGATACAGACCATGTACAGGCATGTGGGATTAGTTTAGAATGACATCCTGGTCTGCACAGAATTGGTGAGCCAAAGGGTTTGTTCCTGTGCTGTACTGTGCTCTATTCTATCTTGAACTTCTGAAGCATCAACAACAGTGAGTCGAGTTGTTAATCACATAACACTTGGTAAACATGTGTGGGGTAGTGTGCTAGTCAGGCCATAAATGTTGATTTAGGAATGACAAAATATAATCATTTAAGATAATCTAACATGTGTTCAGTTTGCCTTTAATATATGAGAATTATATACTAACGTTGCAGTTTTGATGCTTTAGGGAATAACAGATGTGACTATTCTTGCATGTCAACAATAATTCTTGGGCTAAATGAAACTTTGAGTGTAACAGAATCTAAGATTCAAAGCTTGTGTTTTGCTTTTGTAGTCTTTAAGATCAAAGGAACTGTGCCATCTACACTACATTGAAGAGAAAAATGCATTTTCAGGATTGGTTTAGTTTTAAAAGGCCAATGTAAAATATCTCTATATTTAAGACAGCATGCTACACATGAAAAGTTAACATTACAGGTATTTGTACAGAATAAAAGATTAACTCATTTATAGCTGCAATAGTCCCCCCAGACCATAGGGCTCTCATTAGAGAGAGAAGATGGGTACTATTTTACCTGAGGGTCACCAAGCCTCAGGCGAGGTGAGAGGTTGAGAAGGAGAGTCCTTCATGGTAACCCCAGCTGATGCAGGAATTGAACTTGTGCTGTCTGCATCTATAAACCAACCATTAAAGACAACATTTATTTTTTTGGCTAGATCTTGTTTCTCAACCCTGTTAGATTAGTGATAGATTAGATTACCTAAGTGTGGAAACAGGCCCTTCGGCCCAACAAGTCCACACCGACCCTCTGAAGAGTAACCCACCAGACACATTTCCCTCTAACTAATGCACCTAACATTATGGACAATTCAGCATGGCCAATTCACCTGACCAGCACATCTTTGGACTGTGGGAGGAAACCGGAGGAAACCCATGTAGACACGGGGAGAATTTGCAAAGTCCACACAGTCACCCAAGGCTGGAATCGAACTTGGATCCCTGGTGCTGTGAGGCAGCAATGCTAACCACTGAGCCACCGTGCTGCCCCAAGATCATAGATACTCATAGTGATCTCAGCCAGTGTAGTCATCGAACCCATGATGTTGGCGTTACTCTGCAATGCAAACCAGCCACCTATGCAACTGAGCTAACTGACCCTCTTTTGGCTCAGATTACATTTATCAGAAGTTGATGGGGATGGTTGGGAGGGGATCTTGGATCTGGAAGTAGGTTTGCTCGCTGAGCTGGAAGGTTCATTTTCAGACGTTTCATCACCATACTAGGTAACATCTTCAGTGGTCCTCCGAGCGAAGCACTGCTGATGATTCCTGCTTTCTATTTATATGTTTGGGTTTGTTTGGGTTGGTGATGTCATTTCCTATGGTGATGTCATTTCCTGTTCTTTTTCTCAGGGGGTGGTAATTTGGGTCCAAGTCAATGTGTTTGTTGATAGCGTTCTGGTTGGAATGCCATGCTTCTAGGAATTCTTGTGCGTGTCTCTGTTTGGCTTGTCCTAGGATGGACGTGTTGTCCCAGTCAAAGTGGTGTCCTTCCTTATCTGTATGTAAGGATACTAGTGAGAGAGGGTCATGCCTTTTTGTGGCTAGTTGATGTTTATGTATCCTGGTGGTTAGCTTTCTGCCCGTTTGCCCAATGTAGGGTTTGTTACAGTTCTTGCACAGTGTTAAGTTATTTACATTAGTTTTGCTTGTTGCCTGTATAGGGTCTTTCAAGTTCATTAGCTGCTGTTTTAGTGTGTTGGTGGGTTTGTGGGCTACCATAATGCCAAGGGATCTAAGTAGTCTGGCAGTCATTTCTGAGATGTCTTTGATGGAGAGGAGAGTGGCTAGGGTTTCTGGAAATATTTTGTCTGCTCGTTTGGGTTTGTTGCTGAGAAATCTGCGGACTGTGTTCAGTGGGTACCTGTTCTCTTTGAATACACTGTATAAGTGATTTTCCTCTGCTTTGCGTAGTTTCTCTGTGCTGCAGTGTGTGGTGGCTCACTGGAATAATGTTCTGATGCAGCTTTGTTTGTGAATGTTGGGGTGATTGCTTCTGTAGCTCAATATTTATTGCGTATGTGTTGTTTTCCTGTAGACGCTGGTTTGAAGTTCCCCATTGGCTGTTTGCTCTACTGTGATGTCTAGGAATGGCAGTTTTTTTGTTGTTTTCCTCCTCTTTAGTGAATTTGATGCCAGTAAGGGTGTTATTGATGGTCTTGAAGATTTTCTCTAATTTGTTTTGTTTAGGGATGACAAAGATGACAAAGTCACATAGTGGACCCAAAGTTTGGGTTGGAGGGTTGGCAGAGCCATTTGTTCGAGTCACTGCATTACTGCATCTGCTAAGAACCCTGATATCAGAGATCCCATGGCTGTTCCGTTGGTTTGTCGGTAGGTTTTTTTGTTGAAGGTGAAGTGGGTGGTAAGGCATAGGTCCATTAGCTTGGTGATACTGTCCTTCCTGATAAAGTTGGTGGTCATTGGTGCATGTGTCTTCTAATAGTGTAGTCAGTGTTGGCCAGGTTGATGTTGATGGATGTGAACAGGACTGTTACATCAAAGGAGACCATTATTTCATCCTCTTCTATCTTAGTGTCTTTGATGGTCTTCAGAAAATCTTGGGTGGAGTGGATGGAGTGGCGTGAGTCTTCTACTCAGTGTTTTAGTGTTTGGTGTCACTCCTTGGCCAGTCTGTAAGTTGGTGTTCCAGGTAGTGAGACTATGGGTCGGGGGGGGCTCCTGGTTTGTGTATTTTGGGTAATCCATAGAAGTGTGGTGTGTTGGATCCGTCTGGTTTCATTTTTTTGGAAGTCAGTCTTATTTATTTCTCCAGATTTCTGAAGTTTTTTGAGTAGGGCTCTGATTTGGTTCTTTAGTTATGGAGTGGGGTCTATCACCACTTGTTAGTAAGTGCTGGTATCTGTAAGTAGTCCATTCACTTTTTCAATGTAGTTTCTTTGATTTAAAATGACTGTCAAGTGTCCTTCATTTGCAGGTAGCATAACAATGTTTTTTTGGTCTTTCTAGTGCTTTTTTTTCTTGTGTATTGATTGTGTTTCCTTCCTTTTTTCTGTTTAGTGTTGGTGCGACTACCTGTCTCAGAGTTTGTTGGATTTCTTCTGTGAGTTGGTTGTCTTTCAGTATTGTTTCTAACGCTGCTAAGAAATCTTTCTTGTCCGCATCTTGGAAGTTTAATTTAATCGTCTTACTAAGACGGTTTTTTCAGTGTCTGTTAGGGGTCAGTCAGATAAGTTTTTTATCCATACTTTTGAGTTGTCAGTGTTATTGCTTTGTATAAGTTTTCTAGTTTTATTTGTAGGTCTAGTTTTTTTCATTTTCTGTGTTTGTCACTGTTTAGTATCTATGGCTTGTTGTACTGTGTCTGTCCATTCAAGGTCTGTTGTATGAGTGAATAAAGATTTTTGATGCAACATTTCCCGGTTGTATTTATAGAGTCTGTTGTGGGCATCATTAATCATTTCTCTCAGCATTCTGCGGCCATTTTGCTCTGCTATTCTTTTGGCTAGTGGGGTGTTAAGGGGAGGTTTGTATTTAAGACATTTAGGTAGTACCTGTTTTCTTAGGCATTTGTGCAGGAAGTACAGATGTTCGCAGATGGCACTCTGTCGGATGGCCTTCATTTCACATTTTTTTTTATCTTGGATTTTGAAACAAGCCTGACAGCACAGAGCAGCCACCTTATGTCCAGCTACATCATCTAGCAGGAGAATGCTTGGAAGAGCACTGTAAGTGGGATGTAGATCACTAAATCTGTAATTAATCCATAAATAAACAGCTATAAAATGATAAGTTGCTTGGAACTCCATGGTGTAAGTGGTCAGTGTCACCCTGCACCATGAAAAAGATGGCAGTGCAAGCAAACCCACATGCTTACTCCAAAGATTCCTTAAAAAATTGAGCATACCTCCACCTAGTGGTTAGGTTGTTTAATTACACATACTGCCAGATATTTTTACCAAAATATCTTTCTCAAAACAAAAACAGAAACAGCTGGAAAAGCTCAGCAGGTCTGGCAGCACCTGTGTAGAACAATCAGAGTTAATGTTTTGGGTCCAGCGACCCTTCCTCAGAACTGATGGCAGCTAGGGAAAGGTTGTTTTTTATGCAGAAGTTACGATGAGGGGAAAGGGTAAGGAGTAAACATTAGATGGAGTTAGAACCCAAAAAGAGAAGAACAGTGGGACAGACAAAGGAGTCGGTAATGGTCAGCTGAGGAGAATGAATATCTACTAATAGGGACTATTGGAGTCTAACAATGGGTTGTGTGTAATAGCAGACCATGTGATAGGAAGACCTGGTATGTGGGGGTTGGGTTAAGGACATGGGAGAAAGTGCCTCAACCATTAAAATTGTTGAATTCGAGAATGAGTCCAGAAGGCTGCAGGATCTCCAAGCAGAAAATGAGATGCTATTTTTCCTGATTGCGCTGAGCTATGTTGGAGCACTGCAGCAAGCCTGAGTCAGAGATGTTGGCCAGGGAACAGGGTGATGTGTTCAAGTGGCAGGCAACTGAAAGCTCAGAGTATTTTTTGCAGACAGAATGTAGGTGTTCTATGAAGCAGTCACCCAGACTATGCTTTGTTTCCCCAACATGGAGGAGACCACATGGTGAGCAGAGAATGCAGTAAATTTGATTGAGTGAAGTGCAGGCAGAACACTTTTCAAGACCACCCCATGAAAAAAATGAACTCCAGTGCTTTGTTTATTTGTTTTTCTAATGGCTTTATGAAAATATATCTCTATATTAAACATTTGTAAATCCATACTTGCAGATTCTACTGTTCCTCATATTTTTCAATGGCCTCCTTTTCATTGTTCTTCCTACTTAATATAGAACCTGACATTTAACTACATAGAATTCACTGGCCAACATGTCCATTTTATTAGCTTTTTAAATGTCCTCCTGCATTGTGTCACCATCTCACTCTGTGTTAACTCTGTTAAGTACAGTTTAAATTTACAAATTCATAAATTTTAAAATAAGGTGCATCTGATTCTGGAGTCCATCTTGTTTTTGTAAATGTTAAACAGCTGTGGTCCCAGTAGCCATCATCAAAGCACTTCCCGTCTTTTACCAATTTGAATAGCTCGCTTCAGATTCTGGATTTTGCTTTGTAATCAGTTTTGTATCTATTATGTTACTTATTTCCTAGCTTCACATGATTTGAACTAAGCCTAGTTATTAATGTAAGTGGGAATTCACAATAGAACAAGTCATGTAATTTGGGAACATGGCACTGTCAATGGGATAAGGAGAAGGATAATGACCTGAATTTACAGTGGGCAGATTGCCATTTGGATCCATTCCATGTACCTGAAATCCAACTGTGTGCAATAGCAAAATTGGCTTGTGTAAGGAAAGTCCCAGACTCTTTCTCCATTCAATGGTTCAGCCAAAGTTTTAACAAAAATGGTAGATTCCCAGAAAACTCTATGCTACGGTATCTGGCCAGGTATCAGTTACTTTCCTTTTAAAATAGACAATGTGTGAGATCCAGGGTACTTTTAACGGAATAAAGTCACAAGGTTCTATGGTTTTGAACAAAGAGCAACCAACTTAACTCTATAACAGTAGTACAATCTACAATACATGCACCAACTTATTTCCAAAACCTGGAATTAACACATGGTAAATATGGTAATTGACGGTGATCGAACAGACCACTGTGCACATCAAATTCAATTGATTTTTCAGCAACTTCCTCCAGATGTTAGTGACTACCATTGGTCACCTTATAATCATTAAGCCGAACAAGGCATTGTAATTCTTCATTGTTACTGAACTGGCATTGAAACTCCCTCTCAAGAATCATTTCCTCATGGAATGTTACAATGACGGCTCCTATTTTGATTGTTCACTCTCCGTTCTTAGGTCTAAGCTTCCCTGGAGTCTAAAACTGTGCTCCAGTATACCTTCACAAGTATAACAACAACTCTTCACCGACAGCTAACTTCACCAAGTAAGTCCTTCCCCTGGATTTCTCTCCTTAATTCCCACCTTGCTCAGTTGCCCTCTGCAATTGCATTATTAGTGATGTGAAGTGAATGTATTCACTTCTTCAGTTCTACTATTTGATTATTAATCCTGGCCCTGTCACAAATACCAAGGATTCTTCCTGGGAAGCTAAGACAGTCAAATACTTGCCTCCTCTAAGTCATCTCGATATTTAAACTCAGATTTGAATCTGTCATAGCTATTTGTTCACAGGGAACGTGAGGACTGCAGATGCTGAGATCAGAGTCGAGAGTGTGGTGCTGGAAAAGCACAGCAGGTCAGGCAGCATCCGAGGAGCAGGCGAATTGGCATTTCGGGCATAAGCCTACACTCTCAACACTGCACTCCAACTTGTATCAGCTATAGATTCATAACTTAGAGACAAAAATGCTGGAATCCAAGGTAGACAAGCAGGAAGTTGAATGAACACAGCAAGCTAGGCAGCATCAGGAGGTGGAGAAGTTGACATTTCAGGAGTAACCCTTCTTCAGTCCTGAAGAAGCGTTAGACCCAAAACTTCTACTTCTGCACTTCCTGATGCTGCCTGGCTTGCTGTGTTTTTCCAGCCTCCAGCTTGTCTACCATAGATGCATCAATTGGCTCAAGTGGGCTATGCTGTTCTGATTTTGCTCACAAATGTTCCAGGAAGGTTTGCAGAGAATTTATTGTTGGAGTAACCACCTTGTGTCAAGATGTTGTACATGGGATCGCACTCAAAAACTCATGTTGAGAGTTGCTGAGCAAGTTAATTAACAGTTACTACAAGAATGGAAATTATAGTCAAAGCTTGTTTCATGCTATTGAGTATGAGGTAAAGACCTCCGACAGCAGTAGGACCTGCATTTCCAGAATCTTAAACTCTTCAGTATTAACCATTTCTGGTATTTTCAGAACTATCTGACATTGCACAAGTAGAGACAGGCTCATGGATAGTGTTCAGTGGAAGTGGAATCGGGAATAATAGCTCAAGTAAAATTAAACCTGATGTAATTCAGTTTTTTCTTTTCCAATTGTTCACTTATACTTTCAATAGAAATCCCTCAATCCAGTGCCAGTATAAATTTATCACATTGCAAATAAAGCCACTTATTAGTTATGGTACTTCATAGCACCAGTGACACTGGCTATACAAAGAAATTATTTGTAAGTTGTGATGGGTTTCGGGCTATGATAAGTACCATATAAATGAAACTCCATGTGTTCTTGTTCTTTTATAGAACCATAAATTCAAGGCACCCTGCCATTTTGGGTAAGATTATAAACCTATTCCTGATTTGATTACTTACAGTGTGGAAACAGGCCCTTCGGCCCAACAAGTCCACACCGACGCGCCAAAGCGCACCCACCCAGACCCATTCCCCTACACCTAACACTGCGGGCAATTTAGCATGGCCAATTCACCTAACCTGCACATTTTTGGACTGTAGGAGAAAACCGGAACACGCGGAGGAAACCCACGCAGACACAGGGAGAATGTGCAAACTCCACACAGTCAGTCGCCTGAGGTGGGAATTGAACCCAGGTCTCTGGTGCTGTGAGGCAGCAATGCTAACCACTGTGCCACCATTTGTTAGTCAATTAAATGACACCTTTACAGAGAAAGTCACAATGTTATTATATGATTATAAGACGCTTGAATGGAGTTAGAGAAATTAAATAATACCTAATGATACCTGACTTATACTACTCAGCATATGACTCATGTTCACTAAGCATTCAGTGGTATTGATCGTTTTTGAGTTGCATTACTGCCAAATAAGACTACATAGGTTATCATCACACAGTAGTGTATCCATAGTTCCTGTTTTTGAACTTGAAAACCTACAGGAGAACACAGTCCCACATCATTTTTCCCAAGTCATCTTATGTAACTTCCTTGTTGGTTTGTAGCAATTTCAATTCAGAGAGATATGTTTGTTGGAATTCAAGAAATACAGACGAATAAAATCTGCAGAATACTGCAGTGTTCTGAAAGAATTTAATTTGTATACAAGGCTATGCTCTTACAATGCAGGACTTAGAAATCCTACAAAGACCTGCTTTCTATCTAATTAAATGCTAACCTGTAATGGGTTTCTGTATTATTTGCTCACACGCAGTAGTCATTGTTAGCAAGGCCAGCATTTTATTACTTGTCCTTAATTGCTCTTGTGTGGGTGGTGGTGAGTCACATTCTTGAACGTGCAGTTTATATGATTAACGCCCTCAGTGCTGTTAGGGAAAAAGTTCCTTTCAACAAGGGAATACTCAGCTAACTGGGGGGAGTGGGAAAACTTTAAAATCATTGGGTTAATGAGTTCCTTGGAAATGAATGTGGAATCTCTAGTTTATGGCAGTGAACCTTACTGAAATGAACATTCTGTAAATTGTCAAATTTACATCTGAGATATAATAGGATATAAAGGATATAGATATAAAGGATAGCAAATACTGGTTAAAGTTTAGCCCAGTGCATTTATAATAGAATACATTATATATGTCTTCCCACGTATTTGAATGTGTATTTAGGTGATGGCCTTTTTTAATGTCGGTGCCAAGTTTTCCAAACAAAAGTAATTGCTGCAAACTTATGCCTGCAGTCTTATACCAATTTAAGTTTTGTTACATTAAATAAATTATTAGTCTTGTTGGTTGGGAATTTAAGTTTAATGGAGAGTCGATTATTATTGAGGATGTTGATGAATAATTTAAATTCTATTTCTGTGTAAGCCCAACTGCCTTGTGTGACAACACGAACACAGGAATCATGTTGCCATGTGACTGTACCACTTCACAAATGGGTTAGTAAGGATGAAAAAGCAGCTTCAGAAAAGCAAAAAGAAACCCTTGAGAAAATTACAACAGAATCCCTATTAAAAAAGTTTTGACTTCTGGACAGGGACTGAGTTACTCATTGCAGAATTAGGGGTGAAATAGCATGGTGGTTATGTTAATGTACTATTAATTCAGAAGCCTATACTAATGATTTGGAGGAATAAGCTGAAATCCAAATACTTAATCAAATTTAAAATTTATTTATAGAGTCACAGAGAGGTACAGCATGGAAACAGACCCTTTACTCCAACGCGTCCATGCCAATCAGATACCCTAAATTAATCTACTCCCATTTGCCAGCATTTGGCCCATATCCCTCTAAATGTTTTCTATTCATATACCCATCCAGATGTTTATTAAATATTGTAATCGGACCAGCCTCCACCACTTCCTCTGGCAGCTATTTCCATAGACACACCACCCTATGCGTAAAAACACTGTCCCCTAGGACAACTCTTTGCCTTCTCAACTAAAACCGATGCCACCTAGTTTTGGACTCGCATATGCTCGGATAAAGACCTTGGTAATTCACTCTATTCATGCCCCTCATGATTTTATAAACCTCTATAAAGTCACCAATCAGAGTCCAATGCTCCAGGGAAAGTAGCCCCACCTTTCCCTAGAGTGCAAATTCTCCAACCTTGGCAACATCCCTGTAAATCTTTTCTGTGTTCTTTCAAGCTTCACAAGATCTTTCCAATAGCAGTGAGAATTGAATGCAGACTCCAAAAGTGGCCTAACCAATGTCCTATACAGTCACAACATGATCTCCCTTGTTGAGATATTTGGATCATCAATAGCTGCAGTGAGGTGCCAGAAGACTGGCGGTTGGCTAACGTAGTACCACAATTTAAGGAAGGGTGTAAAGAAAAGCCAGGTGACTATAAACCAGTGAGCCTGACATCGGTGGTGGGCAGTTTGTTGGAGGTAATCCTGAAGGACAGGATTTACATGTATTTGGAAAGTCAAGGACTAATTAGGGACAGTCAACACGGCTTTGTTTGTCGGAAGTCATGTCTCACTAACTTGATTGAGTTTTTTGAAAAGTAATGAAGAGAATTGATGATGGCAAAGTGGTGGATGTGATCTATAAGAACCTCAGTAAGACATTCAACAAGATTACTCATGGTAGACTGGTTAGCAAAGTTAGATCAAATGGGATACAGGGAGAACTCACAATTTGGATACAGAACTGGCTTGAAGGTAGAAGACAGAGGATGGTGGTGGAGGGTTGTTTTTCAGACTGGAGGCCTGTGACCAATGGTGTACCACATAAATCAGTGCTGGGTCCACTACTTTTCATCATTTATATAAATGATTTGGTTGTGAAATAGGATATATTGTTAGTACATTTGCAGATGACATCAAAATTGGAGGGAAAGTGGATAATGAAGAAGGTTGCCTTAGAGTACAATGGGATCTTTATCAGATGGGCCAATGGGCCGAGGGGGTGGCAGATGGAGTTTAATTTAGATAAATGTGAGGTACTGCATTATGTACAGGCAAATCAGAGCAGGACTTATACACTTAATGGTAAGGTCCTGGGAAGTGTTGCTGAACAAAGAAGTGCCAGTTCATAGCTCCTTGAAACTGGAAATCTGGTTGGCACGGACGAGTTGGACTGAAGGGTCTGTTTCCATGCTGTAAATCTTTATGATTCAATGAAGTCAAAGAAGTGTCTTGAACAATTTCAATATCATCTCCATGCTCTAGTACTCCATGCCTCTGAATAAACCCAAGAGCACTATATGCTTTATTAACTGCTCTCTCCACCTGTACTGCCACCTTCAATGATCAATGCACATGTACACCCAGGTACATGTATTCTTGCTTGCCTTTTAGAATTGTGCCCTTTATTTTATATTATCTTTCAATACTCCTTTGACCAGAGTACGTTACTTCACACTTTTTCTGTATTGAAGCCCATCTGCCAGCTATCCTGCCACTCCATCAACATGTCAATGGCCTTTTGGAGTTTCGCACTGTCCTTCTCACAATCTATAATTCTTCCAAGTTTTGAGTCATTTGCAAAATTTGAAATTGTCACCTTCACACCAATATCTAGATCACTGATGAATACCAGGAAAAGCAAGGGTCCCAATACTGACTCCTGGGGAACTCTACTACCGGCCTTCCTCTAGCTCAAAAAATAACCAATGACAATTACTCTGTATCCCATCACTCGGCCAATTTTGTCTCCACTTTGCTACTGTCTTTTTGATTCTGTGACCTGGAACTTTCCTCACAAGTCTGTTCAGTGACATGGTATCAAACGCCTTCTAGAATTCTATTTGTACTACATTAACAGCGTTAACCACATTGATCTTTTTCAAAGAATTCCATTAAGTTAGTTAAACAACTTCCTAATCAACTCACCATTTTTCCAATGAATACTAATACTAATCTCAAATAATTGTTTCTAAATGTTTTCCCACTGCTGATGTTAAACTAACTTGTCTGTAATTGCTGGGATTATCTTAGAAGTTTTCTCAAGCAAGGTTGTAATATGTGCAATTCTTCAGTCTTCTGGCACCTCCCCTACATCGAGGGATGACTGAAAGATTATGACCCATGTCCCCACAATATCTACCCTTTCTTCCTTCCAAATCTTTGGTTGCATCTCATCTGGTCCTGGTTCCTTGTCAATGGTAATGCCATTGAATATCAATGGGGGGGGGGATGTCTAGAATCTCCCATGTGGAGATGGTCATTGCCAGACACTTGCGCATTATGACTGTCACTCTCCACTTATCAGCCTGAGTCTGAATGTTGTTCAGATATTGTTGTGAGCAGGTATGATTTACTTAATCATCTGAAGAGTTGGGAATGGAACTGAAAATTGGACAATAATAGTGAACATCTCCACTTCTGACTTTACAGTACAGAGAAAGTTATGGATGAAGCAGCTGAAAAGTAAAGGTGGCACTCCTGAAGTGAAGTCCTGTAGTTGTGATAATTGACCTCTAACAGCCACAACCATCAGACTTTTATCATAGGAATGGCTCTGACCAGTGGAGAGTTTACCTAACACCCCACCCCTATTTGACTTCAATGTTGCAAGGGCTCTTGATGCCACACTTGGTGAAGAAGCATTGAGGCTGGCAGAGGTACAGAGTGCACCCTGGATGGGGGATGAGTAATGTCCATCACCAAGAGTAGCTGGTTAGTAGCACTGCTGATTCAGCTAGTTGAGATCTGAAAGACACATGTGCTAGACTGAGCCTCGGCCATTGGTTAGAAGGGCCAAGAATAGTCTTCCCACCTGAAGGCCAACTGAGGTCTTTAACTCCCAGTTAAGGACCTCACCATGTGGGCAACCCATCAGAGAAACCTTGGTAGGTCTGACTGCAGCCTGTTGCAGTGTAGGAAGAGTCCCTCTTGATCAGGTAAACTGTACCTAATGGGGATGGACCAGCTGACAACAAAGGGAGGGGAACACACGCAGAAGCACCTCCCTTCAGCTTTCCGGGATATCTTACTGGTGCTGCCACTGCTCTCAGTGACGCAGCTGGAGCTGAACTGCTAATCTCTGATTGGCTGACAGCTCTTGGAATGGATACATCTGCCCACCAACTGAACTGCTGCTCATGAAGCCAGCGAACCTGCTGGGATGTGAGCAGTCTTCCCAACTGGAATTACATCTCACTGCGGCTCCTCAAAGTGAACGTGGTGGGATTCGTAACTCTACAGTCAGTAGATAGGTTCATGCCCGCAAATGTAAAATCAACCCCATGGTCTCTCGATTTATTATCCCAGGCCTTTGGAACACGAGTGCATTAACATAACCACAATGCTAATATACCCATACTGTTTGGTACATTAAATAAAATAGAATTAAATGCCAATAGTGTAAACCATCCATTTATACTACCTTCGATGATCTGAGCCAGATCATTGCGGTTCACATTCTACTCAGGCCAAACCATGTTTACATTGCCTGCTTACTTCTTGGCTGGAAGATTAACCATTTAGACTTGGAGAGGGGTGTCAGGACGCAGGAGTGGATTACCATGCTAATGCTTAGAGAGTGCGAAAGGGAGAAACTCTGCTCATCCCATATTTAAATTCACCTCACCTGGTTAACAAAAGTACCTAGCTACAACAATCTAAAAGTTAACCAGCATCTAAATCATGAGGGGCATGGATAGGGTAAACAGACAAGGTCTTTTCCCTGGAGTAGGGGAGTCCAGAACTAGAGGGCATAGATTTGAGTGAGAGGGGAAAGATTTAAAAGGGGCCTAAGGGGCAACTTTTTCAGAGAGAGGGTGGTGCATGTATGGAATGAGCTGCCAGAGGAAGTGGTGGAGGCTGGGACAATTACAGCATTTAAAAGGCATTGTGATGGGTGTATGAATTGGAAGGGTTTGGAGGGATATGGGCCAAATGTTAGCAAATGGGACTAGATTAATTTAGGATATCCGTTCGGCATGGACGAGTTGGACCAAAGGGTCTGTTTCTGTGCTGTTCATCTCTGTGACTCTATACACGATAAGGAAAGCATTAGCTTTACTGAAGAAACAATTCATCATGACTGTTTCTTGCCACCAGGCTGCAAAGAGAGAGAGAGAGAGTAAGAGCATGTGAAATAATTGCCATTGACTGCTGGGTCAGCTTAGAACAAGACACAAGATTTATACCCAAAAAACACAACAAAGCACTATGGATTCTGAAAGCAAAGAAAAAATGCTTTAGCATTCAGAAGGTAAAGCTTCTTTGGAAAAGGACACAGTAAAAGTGTTATATATCAATTCTTGAATGCAATAGTCATCTTGGTGAAAGGTGCTCCAGGTAGAGCTGCTGCCATCACCCTCTGTTTAGGTTGAGATCTCAATGGTCCTGTTGGAGAGAAACACTTTGAGCCTCTAATGGGTTCTTCTCTTAAACAAGGTATATGTTATTGTCTGATACCAATGTAAGTTGTACATGTTTACTATGATAGAAACTGTGACTATGAGTGAGACCTAGATGGTAGTTGTGTCTCCTTCCAGATCCATTCTCCCACCCATCTCATATTGTGCAGTGCTAGGACTCCCGCACTGCAGTAGTAGCATCCCTATCTCTGGGTCAGAAGGTCTGGGTTCATATCCCAACTATCCTGGAGATTTATAATGTCATAGGATGTCTTACAGCATAGAGACTAGTCCTTTGGCCCAAACTGGTCCAGACCCACCAAAATGTCCACCAACACTAACCCCATTTCCCTGCACTTGGCCCATATCCTTCTAAACCTTTCATATCCACGTATTTGTCCAAATACCTTTTAAGTGTTGTTAATGTACCCGCTTCAACCATTTCCGCTGGCAGCTCATTCCATATGCGTACCACCCTCTGTGTAAAAACGTTGCCCCTCAGGTTCCCTTTTATTCTTTCCCCTGTAACCTCAAATTGGTGCACTCTAGTCCCCGATTCCCCAATGCCAGGAAAAAGACTGAGTGCATTCACCCTATCCATGCCTCTCATGATCTTATACACGTGTATAAAGTCACCCCTCAGTCTGCTAGCTTGTCCAACATCTCCATTTAACTCAGACCCCTGAGTCCTGGCAACATCTTTGCAAATTTCTTCTCCACTCTTTCCAGTTTAATAACATCCTTCCTAAAGCACGGTGACCAAAAACTGAACACAATACTCCAAGTGCGGTCTCACCATCGTTCTGTACAACTGCAACATAACTTCCCAACTTCTACACTCAGTGCCCTGATTGAGGAAGGCCAGTGTGCCAAAAGCCTTCTTCACTGCCCTGACTACCTGTGGTTCCACTTTCCGAGAATTGTGCACCTGAACCCCAAGGTCCCTCTGTTCCACTACACTTCTTAAGGCCCTACCATTCACCATGAAACTCCTACCTTGAGTTGACTTTCCAAAATGTAAGACCTCACACTTATCCATAGTAAACTCCATTTGCCATTTCTCAGCCCACTTCCCCAGCTGATCAAGGTCCTGCTGCAATTTCTGATAACCTTACTCACTGTCCATGATACCTCCTATTTTAGTGTCATCTGCAAACTTACTAACCATGCCTTATACATTCTCATCCAAATCCATCTTATAGATAACAAATAGCAACTGACCCCTGAGGCACTCCAGTAGTCACAGGCCTCCAGTCCAACAAGCATCCTTCCACTGTAACCCTCTGCTTCCACCATCAAGCCAATTTTGTTTCCAATTTGCCAGCTATCCCTGGATTCCAGAACAGCCGACCATGTCATGTCTCAACAGTTTGATTGAAGTAACTACAGGGTAATGTTGAATGCACACCTCAGCATTAAACCTTTCAGAGACTAACATCAATGATACTTTGGTTCCATCGAGCATGGGATCTATTTCTCTCTCAATTCATGTTGCCTGACCTGCTGAGTGTTTCCAGTGTTCTTTATTTTTATTCCAGATTACATTGTCGCGTTTGTATGGAACATGATCACAACACTAATTCGGCAGCATTAATGCACTCTGTGGTAACATGTTGATTTAAAGCAGTTCTGAAGCAGGCTGTGTTAGATGGTTGTAACTCTAATTATACAGAATGCCATGACCTTTGCTTGTCAAAATTCAGTGAAAAAAAATGCGCCACACTCTGATTCCTCTTGTGTTTTCATAACATCTTGATGGAATAGTTTCTTTTCCTCCAGGTAATTATAAATTTCAATGTTGTTTTTGAACCACAGCCAGTGAAAACGAATCCCTACCTAAAAGCATTCGGAGGGCTGCTGACTTGCTTTGACTGCTAACAGTTCGACTGCAAGTAGCTGTTTCAGTGTACTGACCTCAAACAAAGGAAGGTAAAACTTCCCAGAATAACAAAACACATTAAAAAATTGGCTTACTTTTTTTCCTGAGCTTTCAATGTATGAATAATTTGTTTTGGATCAGCTTGGCAGTTCACTGCAGAATGAAAAGGAATAAAACGTGTTGGAACATCAAAGCCGTTTTAAATTAACAATATGCTTATCTTACTATTTTAACAGACTTACAGGAAAGAGGGGGACCATGAGCCCTGGATAAATTCCAGATATTGACCCTCTGTGACACTGTTTAAATTGAACTTGGTGTCCAATAGGGAAGCTGAGCGCCTCCTTGTGGTGGGAGCTGCCTGTCTGTTACCAGTAGCTCATCAGATGGTCCAAACAAGGGCAAGCAAAGCGAATGTAAATGTTCCAGCGCACATTATCTGAGAACACAATAACTTACACTGATATAATAAAAAAATTGCTTTGGTCCTGTGGTGAATACGACATTACCATGTTAGGTTCATCAAAACATTAACAAATTAGTGAGCATTAATAATGGCATTCCTGATTTACAAGCTCTTTAATGAGCTCCTATAGAAGCTCAACAGCCTATTGATTGGTGGCAATCTCATTGGGAAGCCGGCAAAAGAACACACAGCCCTTCCTGGAAAAGGGCTGCTGAATCACAAACCAATCAATCTACTGGAATGAAGACCTCAGGGCAAGAGAGCTGCTCAGACAGACTAAAATAAAAGCAAATTACTGCGGATGCTGGAATCTGTGCTCAGAGAGATTGACTGGTCAATTAGAGGCTGGTGGCTTTAGCAGAGGAGGCTGTGGGACTACTGTTAGAAATCTAGCCCTTGTAGGTCCAGCATCATAGAGGCGCCAGGACAACTGGAGTGAAGGGGAGAATAGGAACGTTCTTAGGTTGTGTGTTTGATGGCAGCAGAAAGCTAAGGGGGTGAATGAGGATTGGAAGCATAGGCTCAGGGGTTATTCCCAGTGTCCAATGTCTAGCCAGTCAGTCAGGCACTAATTGGTTTTGACTGCATTTGTCTACACCTGAGATGAAAAGCTACCTGCAAGGAAGCAGCTATCATGAATGCTGAATTGTAATAGGCCTGTCTGTAACTAAACTAATCCCAGTGGTGGTAAGGTTAGGTCTGTGAGTCACCCTTAATTAGCCACTTAATGACCTCAATTGATGGCAGGGTAAGACAAGCTTGGTCCAAAGTTAATTCTAAAAGAAAATGAAAATCAGCAGGATTTGAGGACATCATTGTGCTGCTTAATTAATGAAAGGAGATATGAGACAGGATTGGATTTTTTCCAATCTCAGTGGCAAGATTATGGAACACCTACAGAATTGAATAAGAAGCTCAGAGAATTAAAAGTAGCAATTCTGTTACTAGTGTAGAGGAAAGAGTGCTCCAAACTGTATTGCAGCCTAAACTTTGTCATGCAGCACAGTGTGTCTTTCTCATTGTCTCTCTCATATCTATATTATTTGTATACCTGGTATAAAGTTGCTATCATATAACAATCTAGATCATGTTTAAGGAGAAAGTGAAGTCTGCAGATGCTGGAGATCAGAGTCAAGAGTGTGATGCTGGAAAAGCACAGCAGGTCAGGCAGCATCCGAGGAGCAGGAGAATCGATGTTTTGGGCATAAGCCCTTCATCAGATTTGAAAAAAAGGAAGAATGCTTGAGGAAGGGCTTATGCCTGAAACGTCGATTCTCCTACTCGGGGGATGCTGCCTGACCTACTGCGCTTTTCCAGCACCACACTCTCTACTAGATCTTATTTAAGACGAGATCGTCTTCTCATTAGACTTCTAAGTGGTTTTCCTCCACCACACTAGACAAATCTGGCCCTGTAGACCCCCCAACTGGAAAGATGACATGGCAACAAACTGAGCAGATAGCTCCCGTAACATGATGAGCAACACTGAGCATTGTACTATTGATCAGTGTCTGAACACATCTGGCTGACTTCTGAGAGTCTGAACAACTGAAAAATAATCTCAGAGGTAGAGTTGCCTCAGGCATAAAAGATGCTTCTGTACAAGAAAGTCTACTGAGAGAGGAGAATCAAACAAGCTGTGAACATGTGCAGACACTCTGAAGTTGATTATTATCTGCTAGAGTGTATTAAGGGGAGAATAGATGAGGCTTTGCATTATGCTGAAAGACATTCCACGCCAAACATGAACAGCATGTAACAAAAAAGGAAAAAAATCTCTGCAGAATGGCCAGCAGAAAGTTCAAAGCTAGACAGCAGGACCTAACTATTGTGGAGGGTGTCAAAAGAATGCAAGTTCATTGTGGAAAAAAGAAGGAGCTGAAATGTTTTGGATGCGAATACTCAGCTAAAACGAAGTAAGGTAAGCTAGAAGAGATTTAATGTGTTTTACAGGCCACTGAATCACAATCTGCTCTACAGCTCCTGAAAGATTACAAAGATGTTTCTATATGGTTTTGGATGTCTTACTGCCAATTATTATCTCAAAGTGATAATGAGAGCATTAGACCAACTCTGCATCTGCCAAGGATACCTTCAAGTCTGCCCTGAAAGATAAAAGAACTGGAAAAGAACAGAAAAGTCAAGGAAATGACAGTTCCTATAGTCTGGGTTAGTTACACTGTAATGAAACAGTGAGAAAATCTAGAAAACTGAGAGTACGTGTACATCCAAAGGATCGTAATAGAGGTTTGAAGAGAACTCACTACCCCATGTCAACCATTGCCACAACCTGCTGAGGCAGACATGTTTACCATCCTTGTTATGAAAGACAGTTATTAGCTAGTGAAGTTAGATGAAAACAATAGTTTTCTATCTACTTTCTGGACACTGTTTATAGAGTCATAGAGATTCCTGGGACTGCTCAGACTGATCCATTAGGCCTTCAGTTGAGGGAGCCATAGAAAACTTGGAAAAATCAAGTCCATTGTTTCTGCTGTTTCACTGGGATTTCTATGGCTGTTTGCCAAAGCCATGTAGGAGGAGCCTTCAGCTAAAATCACACCCATTCTCATTCTCCAAATTGTCAGCTTGGTTCAGTTGATAGTAATTATAAAAATGAGTCAAACAATTTTTATGTTCAAGCCCATTCTCAGTCCACAACTCTTCAGTTCGGGCTGATTATTCAATGCTGAGGGAATGATGTATATTCAAAGGTACCATGTGAGAGATAAGGAAGGTGGAATTAGTATGAGGCAGTTTTTTAATACCTTTGAGGAGAAAGTGAGGTCTGCAGATGCTGGAGATCAGAGCTGAAAATGTGTTGCTGGAAAAGCGCAGCAGGTCAGGCAGCATCCAGGGAACAGGAGAATCGACGTTTCGGGCATAAGCCCTTCTTCAGGAATGAAGAAGGGCTTATGCCCGAAACGTCGATTCTCCTGTTCCCTGGATGCTGCCTGACCTGCTGCGCTTTCCCAGCAACACATTTTCAGTTTTTTAATACCGTCATAGTGAATCTGATGGTTTTAGAATGTTCATAATTGTATTTTTCCTGATAGAAAATAAAATTATTCGGGTTGCTAAGCAAATTGTCATTTTACTGTTTCAACACAAAGTTCTTTTCGCTAGCTTGAAAAACAGTCAACTTCGAATAGAAATTCAAAACTGATGCTATCTAACCATAGACATTACTTTGATTATTCCTTGTCTTGAATTATAGTTTATTGATTATCTTTGATAAAAAATCAATTTTGAGTACTTATTTGAGTAGTTTATTTAAAACAAAGGATCTCCATGCCATGGATCCTTAAATAAAACCTTCTCACACTCTCCTCACCAAATATTGTTTCCAGACCCTCTTACAAACACATCAAATCAGGTATCACTTTATGGTATGTTTCATGACCAAACAAATTGTGATAAATTCTTTGTCCTGTGCATGCAGCCTACCTTACAATATTAGAGTTTTCTAAGCATTTATGAATGAGAAATGTAAATGACTGTAGCCTTCTCACTGATGAGGAATTCAGTGCCTTGACAATTGAGGGCTGGTGGTAACATTCATTTAGACTTCCTGAGGACAGTAACATTACTACCAACAATACTATGATCTTCCCCTTTTATTATTATCTTTTCATGGAAAGATTTATTGCCATGCATCACTGAACATAGAGTTTACAGACGGCCTAATTACATTTATTAAAAAATATTAAGGAGTGATAGCTTGAGATAACTGACAGGCAGATTTCTTTATTAAAATGGAAGGTTTAAAATCTAGCTCAAATATTTGAAGTAAACGCACCTGTACAATGAGACAAAAGCCAGGATCTAATGGAGCTAGTATGATTAGAAAGGAGACTTCTGATTCTTAACATTGGAAAGACTGTTCCTAATTCAGGAGGGAGTAAAAAGGGCCTAACAAATCCTGTTCACTGGCAGTGGATGTCAATCCAATTTATAGGTAAGTAACACAGAGGAAATTTTTCTGAGCTCATCAACGTTTCATGTTTTTTTAAAAAATTAACCTATCTTTCCACTCAACATATTCAGAGATGTTATTCCACACCGTTGGAGCAGGTTGGGCTTGAACTTAGGCCTCTCAGTCCAGGGATATGGACTCTCCAACTTTTACAGTGTCGCAGGGATTTAACCGAGGTTTCCCACAGTCCATAGCCTTGCAGGTCTGCCGGCAGTTGACTGGCGAAAGGAGTGGAGGGAGTTTTTCATTCATATGCACTCTTTAAGGACCTTGATATTGGGAAGAAGGGAAGCCCCGCTGTTGCATCCATCTGCCCTCTTCCACTTTGTCAATGACCTACCATCACCTGTCTCCAAGGTTCCAGTGACAATCTGTCTCAAGGACAGGTTTGCATCTTCCTGATGTGTTAATTGATTAAATAGTGCAACATCCAGTAATTACATAGATCTCCCAGAGAATAGCAATGCATGATTCCTGCCTCCAGTAAGTATAAGTCACAACTATACAATTAATGTCAGACTGATAAGCAGCATAAAATAATAATGATAAAACCTCAAAGCCACAATGTCTCCCTCAAACCTGACTGATGATCCTGTTATACAGAAATGGTTTAATGTTCTGTCCCTTAATGTCACAAACTTGTTAACCCTCCTGGCCATTTGTGTGAATTAAGTGAGACTATCCCTTGCTAGAAGGCCATGCTAAGTTGCCCTGCAGTGTCCAGAGATGTGCAGTGTGATAGATTAACTGTGAGAAATGCAGGGTTACAATGATAGGCTAGTGGGAGAGTGGCTGGAAATGTGTTGCTGGAAAAGTGCAGCAGGTCAGGCAGCATCCAGGGAACAGGAGAATCGACGTTTCGGGCATAAGCCCTTCTTCAGGAATGAGGAAAGTTTGTCCAGCAGGCTAAGATAAAAGGTAGGGAGGAGGGACTTGGGGGAGGGGCGTCGGAAATGTGATAGGTGGAAAGAGGTCAAGGTGAGGGTGAAAGGTCAGACTGGGGTGGGGGCAGAGAGGTCGGGAAGAAGATTGCAGGTTATGTTGAGCTACAGGGTGGTTGGGTTGGTTGGTCCGGGTGTCCCAGAGGTGTTCTCTGAAACGCTCCGCAAGTAGCCGGCCTGTCTCCCCAATATAGGGAGGCCACATCGGGTGCAGAGGATGCAATAGATGATGTGTGTGGAGGTGCAGGTGAATCTGTGGTGGATATGGAAGTTTCCTTTGGGGCCTTGGAGGGAGGTGAGAGGGGAGGTGTGGGCGAAGTGGGAGAGTGGGTCTGGATGGGATGCTGTTTGGCGGGTCAGATTCAATAGGCTGAATGGCAATGTAGGGATTCTATGACTAGAAAGAAAGTTTTATGTTTATATGACACCTTTCAGAATGTCCCTAAATACTTTGCAGTCACCTGAGAAATGCAGACACTGTCTAATGTAGGAGATAATGTTAGTTATCTTTTATTTCAAAATTAAATGAACCACAGTGTGAGAATGAGCAGATTATCTATAGTGATAGGGGACATCTTATCTGAACAGTTCCATGTTGATCTTGCAGCCAGTACAGGGCCTTGGTTATAAATATTGTGTCGGAAAGGTGGTGACTCTGAAAGTACAGTATTCTCTCAGTACATTATTAGCAATGTCAGCCGAAACTGTATGCTTAAGTCACCCAAGTGGGACTTGTGCTCCAACGGTCGGTCTTAGAAGTGAGAGTGTTAACCACTGACCCTTGGCTGACACCAAAAGCAAGCTTTCCAACACTAATTTTTTTTTAATATGACAAGCATGCCAAAATATATTTTAAACAACCGATAACTGCTCAAATGCTGGTTATACTGGAGAAATTTGACTGTTTCCATCTGCGTACCAGGGTTAATCATCTGTAAAATTCTTTCTCAAGTGGTAAACTATAACATTTATCAATTTTCTGGGAGACAATTCGTAATAATTCATCATGTCACATACTTCATGGGTAAATTGACTAAATGTGAAAGAGGAGACAGTGAGCAGTCACTTCTTAATCCTGTAACTGATTCATTCCTCAGTATATCTTCAGAAAGTAAATGTCATTGATCTGCAGGTTGCCATTTTTTCCCCACGGTGACCTCTGTCAGTCTGTAAGAAATCCTTTGCAGTATTCCACTTACCCAGGGAGGCCTTGAGTTCGACCCAGCCTGGCTATGACAAACAGAGTGATATAAGTCTCACCATTGTACCTCGGGTTGGTGGTCTAAGTGGAAAACCTGCTTTTATTGTTATTTACCATACAGCACAAAAGGCCATTTTGAAATATCTCTTTCACCAATGTACTGTGAGGCAAGACCCACCACAAACAGCTACCTATAGAAACACTGAAGGGTCTTTGTGAAAGGTCACTGGTATAATGGAAGGTAAAAGTTTAAATTACCCTCCCCGAGGGTCTTTCCATTTTGTCATACCAACGGGAGTGAAATTCAGTCTTCAAAGAAGTCTCTATAATAGCAACTATGATTTATATACAAGAGCTTCACCTGCCCATTGTTAACAATGTGACATGTTTTGCTAAACTATGCAGGTGTAATGGTACATTTGTTCATGTAATTTACTTGCACAGCCTGTTCACATTTGATTCAGTCTTAAAGTGGAAAGATTACTGCTGTCCAGCAGTGGTATCGGTTACTAGTGTCTCCAAGCTCTGTGTTCACCAATGCCTGCATTCCTTTGAATAAATAGAACAAGAATCAGGTACTAGTGTGTGCAGAATGAACTGTGTCCGGTTCCATCTGCTTGCAGGACCCAACACAAACACTGATCCGTTTCACAGGTCCTTTGTTCTTAACTTATGGGCTCGTGTGACAGGATGTGACTTGTACTCTAATTTACCTTGTATGAAACAGAAAGTAACTGCAATACAAGCATACATTGCTCAACATCCAGAGAATCAGCATCTTAGTTTTGTTTATCTGGCTTATTGCCAATCTAACAAGATTCAATCTCCAATATCACAAAGATGCTGACGTGCGTGAAGTATTCTGCTATTTGTAAACATGGTGCTAATCTAATTGTGCAGTTTCATTTGGAGCTTCTAAAATATGGGTCAGCAAATCCAGTAGGTGTGTGCTTGATTAACAGTCTGGTGTCTAAGATCTAAGCTGATAAATGGCATTTAATAGGTAGAGTGAATAGGGAAGGTGTTTACAGCTATAGGCTCCTATTGTCAGACATATGAGTTGTGGAAGTACATTGCGAGGGTAAAAGGGAACCTGGACTAGGAAATGTTAACCAAACACATTTTGAAGTCTAACATTGTCTTCATGTTTTGTCTCTCCTGAACATCAAAGTTTGGTTCTTAACTGTAGGCCGGTCTTAGTGGTACATTCAGATGTCATGATGTGGAGGTACAGTGTTGGACTGGGGTGTACAATGTTAAAAATCACACAACACCAGGTTATAGTCCAAAACGTTTATTTGGAAGTACAAGCTTTCAGAGCGCTGCTCCTTTGTTAGGTAACTAGTGGGGCAGGATCATATGCACATAATTTATAGTAAAGATCAAAGTGTCATACAACTGATGCGAAGTATTGAACAAACCTAGATTGCTGTTAAGACTTTCATCACTTAGAATGGATATGCAGGTTTTGAGTGATTATATGTAAATCCCAGAATTTATTTCAAGTCATGGTCCCTAGATAATTGAAGGTTTTGTTAAAAAAAGGTGACATCTCAGATCGAACAATGCATTAAAGGTTAGAGTCTGTCTGCATCCCAACCTTGAGTCAGACCAGTTCTATTTCCAAAGTAGGATTTTATAAAATGTCACATGGACTGACTGCCTACAGATTGTGTGCTTCTTGAACAAAATAGTATGTATCTGCAAATACAAACCTGCAAATGCAAATTCATTCCATGGACTTATATGTCTGTCTGCGTGCCTGCATGTTGTGTGACAGAGTGAGAGAGAGAGAATGTGTATGCGTGTGTGTGTGTGCGTGTGAGAGAGAGAGAGAATTTGTGTGTGTCTATGTGTGTGTGAGAGAGAGAGGGATAGAGTAGGTGTGTTACTCGCATGCGCACATATACTCTCTCTCTCTCCCTCTCTCCCACTCACACACTCTCTTTTCATACACACAAGTTTATGGGGTGAATTTCTATCAGCAGTCTTGCATTTGTAGATAGATTCTATTTTGTTCAAGAAGCACACAATCTGTAGACAGTCAATCTATGTGACATTTTATAAATTCTTACTTTTGAAATAGAACCGGTCTGACTCAAGGTTGGGATGCAGACAGGCTCTAACCTCACACTTTAATGCATTGTCTGAACTCAGATGTCTTTTTTAAAATAAAACCTTAAGTTATCTCGGAACTGTGACTTGAAAGAAGTTCGAGGATTTATATCTTCATCACTCAAAATCTGCATCTCCATTCTAAGTGATTAAAGACTTAACAGCAATCTAGGTTTGTCTAATACATTGCATCAGTTGTATGACACTTTGATCTTTTATTACAAATTCTGTGTCCTATGATCCTGCCCCACTAGCTACCTGACAAAGGAGCAGTGCTCCAAAAGCTTGTACTTCCAAAGAAACCTGGTGTTGTGTGATTTTTTAACTTCATTCAGATGTCAGCCAAGGCTGAGGGAGTAGAACACTTGCCTCTGTGTTAAATAAGTATAGACTTGTGTCACATACCAGAGAATTGAACTACAAATCAACACTGATACTCTCATGCAGAAGGAATGCTACAGTGTCTGAAGTGCTGTCTTTTGATTGAAATGTTAAACCAAGACTTTGTCTCCTCTTTCAAGTGGATTTAAAAGTCCCATGGCTGTATTTGAACTACAGCATCAGAGCTATCCTTGGACCTGGCACGGTTTACTCTTCTTATTTACTATTAATACAAAGACAGTTCATCACATCAATATCATGTAACTGTTTGTAGAAGCTTGCTTTGTGCAAATTAGCTGCTGTTTTCCCTACATTACAAATTCAAAAGTATGTCATTGGCTGTATAGCATTGTGGAATAGTGAAAATTGCTATATAAATGTAAATCACTCTTTTGTTTTGCTCATTTCCTATTTGCTTTACATCTTTCCAATTATCAGCCAGCTGTCCTGGTACACAACTTTTAGAGGCTCAACAGACACCATTTCAAACATATTGTAATGACTTCATTGTTCAAAGTGTTTAAAAGACATCTCTGTGTATTAATATTGGCCTATTCAGTTAGCTCCTGCTTCCTATGTTAGGCAGTTTGTTTAAGGTGTCAACCAGGTCCTTTTCCCTTTGCTTCCTTTGGGAAAGGTTTGTAACGTTTTATTTCAACAATTTTGTGTTGCCACTCTTGCTGATGCTGCAAAATATAAATCCTTCAAGGAAGGCACTTGATGACAAGAATATGAGATTATTCTCCACGTTGAGTTCAATCAAGTAAAGACAAGTCTAACAGCATGCAGGGGTCAAGGTTCAGGGTCAGATTTTATTGCTGTAAGACAACTACAGTTTTCAACTAATTCTGTTGAAAGGTTACATACCTAAAATGTTAACTCTGCTTCTCTCTATACAGGTACTACCTGAACTGTTGTGCACTTCCAGCATTTTCTGCTCTTGTTCCAGCTATTAAAAATGCCAATTGACTTAGAATCATCGAGTCATAGAATTATACACCATGGAAACAAATCCTTTGGTACAACTCATTCATGCTGACCAGATATCTGAAATGAATTCAGACCATTTGACAGCATTTTGCCCTCCAAACCAATCCAGAATCCTTCCTATTCATATGCCCATCCAGATGCCTCCACCACTTCCTGTGGCAGCACATTTAGGGAGAGCCACCCTCCTAATCAGTCCACCAACTCTGAATTGTCAAATTTGATAGTGCTCTTTAATAATACTATTAATGGATGCTTGAAAATAAATTGTGACTTTTTTTTATAGGTTACTGACCCCATTTTCCCTGCAGGAGAAATAGCACATGCTGAAGAATCAGCAGAATTGTAAAGTAACCCTGTCTCTAAATGCACTGAATATGGTCATTACTATAAAATCTAAGGAAAAAGCATGCACCTCCTAGTGTTGAAAAATAGCTTCTGGATTAAATATTTAGGGAAACAGAACATACAATAAAGCAAATACCCATATTCTACCAAGCATCAATCAAATTGACATACAAATTCTACAATCCTATAAGGTGGCCTCACTTATACAGGGGCTACAGAATATCAGAGTTAATCTGAGTCCCAGCTGCAAGCCATCTGAAAAGCTAAACAATACTTAACTTTTGAAGCATTAGTGAATGGTGTTTTTAATTCTAACAGATCAGTAAAACGTATAGGAAGCTGGGGACAGGAAGCCTTCATCTCACCTTTCCACTAAATCCAGTGAAAATATTTAAACGGCAGGGACTGTTTTGATTTCATTTCTCCTGACAGGCAGGTTTTCAAAATATGAAAGGAAAATGCTTTGGTAAATAATTTACCTCCCCTCGGTCTTGCTTCTTGTCAAGAAACACTGGCAGATTGCTCCCCCTGCTATGTTTTGCCTGAGAGTATGCTGGATTAAGACAGTTTCCATTATCGGGATGGATTTACTGTGAGTGTTCTACATTCAAATTAATATATCCTGATAAAGCAACTTCAAAGTCACTCAGTCAAAGTTATTTAACGTTTGTGTTGCTTGCAAAATCTTGCTCATGAGTCTAAGTTAACCAAATTGTACACAGTTTTGTCTTTCCGACAGGTCTTTTGTGTTATAAACTTATTTTTATATGAGGAAGGAGACAATTTGCACTTACAATTGGAAGAATTACAGCCACTCAGTCCACTTTTCATGTGTTTTCACTGCTTTTTAGTTTTCTTATATTGGGATGTTGGGATCTATCTCTGAGTCGGTTACCAGACAATTTCAAAAGGTAGTTAGAAGCTGTAATTATTAAATCACATCCAGGCCAGACAAAGACAGCAGATTTCCTTCCCTAAAGGGTATTAGTGATCCATGTGACTAGTTATCTGACACTAGCTCTTAATTCTAGACTTTTTAAACAATTGATTGAAATTCAGCAGCTGCCCCAATGGATTTGAATTGGCTTCTGCAACATCAGGCCAGTGACATTATCATTATACCACTGTCAGCCCTTTATCTATGGTATGTTCTTTTTGTTTAAATGCTACCAATTTACCTTTTAAAAGCAAAATAAATTCTCCTTCCTCTGTTGTAATTTTGTACGGTTTAACTCATAAGAACCTCTCTGTGAAAATAATGATCTCTAATTTCCCCCTTCATTTTGCTTTTATGCTCTATTGTCACCAACTTGCTGACCAATGCAGGGGCAAACTTACCTACTTACGATAACAAACTTGCAATAGCTTTGAAAGTTTTGGAAGATTATAAGAGTCATTCAGTTTTGGTCATTTTGATCTGTTAATTACCTAAAGACAAACATGGGAAATAACTTGTGGAGTTTGTAGAATTAGCTTCCTGCGTACAGTTGTCATAATGAAAACTGGATCAATCTAAAGAAAAGCATTTATAAAGCACTTTTCATGCCCTCAGGGTAGTCCAAACTGCTTTACAACCAATTATGTCCTTCAAACTGTCAGAATTCTTGTTATGTAGGTATACCGTGAAACCTCAAGGATCATCAATTTATACTGAACTATCAGGAACATTATGAATGTGAGAATCTGATTCCTATGTGTTATCCTTAATTTCTGATATGCTACATCAAGTCTCCACATATCATTTTACACCCAATTCAAAGAGCATAATTCCTTTTGGCAAGCTTTTAATTTGACAACTACCACTCCTCCTGGAGAATCTCCAAATTTACCCTTAACAGTTCTTACTCCAAACCTTCTTAGTACCTCTGATTTTCATTTTGCCAAACCTCCGCATTGTAACTATTCAGATGGACATGTCGACTCTTGAATAAAGAAAGGGGATCTTGTCACGGTGCTTATAAGTATGAGATTTAGTATCAGCTCTTTATTAGTGTTCAACACATAAATGGAACAGTGTAGAGTCAGATTTGGAAAATGGCATTTTTTAATTGCCTCAATTAGATTTTAGATTTACATTTTATTGTCACGTGTACTCAAGTACAGGGATACAGGAGAACGGTGAAATGTTTACAATGTCGCCATTCCCAGCACCATCTTGGGTACAAAGTTACCTAGATACAAAAATAAAGCAATAAGTTAAAAAGTCCATCATTGCAATTCTTTATAGTATAAAGTAGAAAACTAAAGAAAAAAAGTTAAAAAGTTAAACATTACAGTCCTTTCTTAAGCCATGAGCCTGTAGTCGCTCCACGTTGGGCTTTCCCCATGAGGGTACACTTTCACCCACACTGGGCTAAGTCCCACCTGGCTCACCAGCAGCTTTGCTGCTGTTGGTCGCTTCACCGCTGATTACCATCTGGGCTCGCAATGGGTCCCAGCTGCTTCCATGCTCCATCATCAACGCCACCTCCACAACTGAGCTCTATCCAGAAGGTAAGTAAACAAAAACTACAAAACTGAAAAAAACAGTAAGAATTTAAAATAAGGGAAAGGGATGAAATGGACGAGACCCAGGCTTTACAGCTTGCAAGCTGCCTGTGTTGCTGTCTCATAATTAAAGTCTGCTTGTATGTGCACACTCAACATTTATTGGGGTAACTTGAAATACATGGGGACACAGAAGGTTTAGGGAAAAGCTGGCTTTCTGTTGCATTTTAATCTCTGGCTTAGTATCTAGCACTCTAACTTATGAGCTAGAAAGTTATAGATTCATATTTCACTCCGATCCAACCTGGCTCAGGGAATGTTGAAGCTGCTGTTTTTCAGATAAAATTATAAATCAATTGCTTTCTGAGACGGAATTTGAATGCACCTCATTTGGACTCATGAGTTGAAAGCAGACAATTTATCCCATAAACTGCAGATTCAGTCTCACCAATTAATCTAAAACCTTTTGTTAAGCAACCACAATTGAAAAAATAGGAGCTGTCAATTGCTTTGGGTGTAGACTTCTCCAACAAAACTATATGCTTTATGATAAATAAAAATTCTGTCTCAAAAAGTGCATGTGGCATGGTGTGCCTCTGTTTCTATCAGGATAAAATGTAATGGTTTTGGCAACATGGGCAATTTCATCTGCATCACAATAAATTTGGTGGGAAATGGCTGGATACAGCTAATTTTAAATAGAGGGGAAAAATATTGCCAATGCTGGAAAACTGAAAATAACCAGGATCACACATGTCAACTAGTTGTCAGAACTGCACATGTCTCTAGTGTTTTCTGTATTTTTGTTGGAATTATTTGTAATTTAACTAAAAACAAATTAAGACGGATATCAACACAAACAAAGAGAAGACAGAAACAGCAGTTTCATAACAAAGTCCCTCGGGCAGACAAAATAGCTCCAGTAACAAACTCCTATAGGATGCCAACATTTTATCTTGATATTTCGAAAGAAGTCCAATGCTAAAAAATATTGTTGTTGCACGGCTTTGAATATTCACTTAACTAAATGACAAATGAATGGCAGGCCACTATGTCAAACTCACAGTTTATATTTGGTCACGAGACAATTTGTACAGAAGACACTTGGAAAAAATTTATGAATTTGTTCTATTTTTTGTTGGCCTATTGACTCATCTCAAATTTGCCCAATATTTTCATTTGTAAAGTAAAATAGAGAAGTGCAATAAGAAAGCAACATATTTAATGCTGACTTTACTTATAAAGCTTGTGCTTTATAAGGATCTCACCATGTCCTGAAATTTCTGATGTTTGGAATTGAGGAACAAAAATCTGGATTTAGGTTAGTGTTGGCATCAGGACCCTGTGGAGATCGTAGAAACATAGAAAATGGAAGTAGGAGTAGGCCATTCTAGTCTGCTCCGCCATTCTATACGACCATGGCTGATCATTCATCTCAGTACCTGAGGTCCAGATGAGAATGGTGCAGGAAAAGCACAGCTGGTCAGATTGCATAGCAGTCCTCACTTTTGCCTCAGTACCTGAGGTGTTAGGCTTAAGCATGATATCTCCAAACCAGAGTCTTATGAGTTAATTGTTCAGGGTTAATTGGGCAATAAGCAATTAAGGGAAAATATGTGAAAAACAGGCGTAATGCAAAAGCAGGCCAGAAGGTAAACTTTGGCCGGATGTAGGAACAGACTGTTGTGCGAAGACACAGAGACATCTGGACCTGGTTTTGCAAAAAGGAAAAGTACTCAGAGATGGCAATACAGCATGTAATGATCAGATTGAGAATAGTATTAATCTTGGGGACATTTCCCAGCTTGCTGCATTACTTGGGCTTTGCAGACCAATGCTGTGGCAACTGAGGTACAGCTCCAAGTGACTGCCATCACCCAGGAGTCCTGATGGACAGAAAGGAATGATTCTCGCTTATGGAATGTGTCTAAAGTAGTTTAAGCTAATAGTATACTTAGCTAATAGTAAATTTAAATTAGATTAAATTTACTTTCTATCAAAGTGCATGTACTTTCTTGTATTCATTTTGGTCAGAACTTAAAGAATTCGATAGGCACATGCGGTCTAACAATTCTCTAGGCACAGCCAGCAGGGTCTGAACAAAATATTCAAGAAGGAGAGAGGAGAGGAGGACCGAGGGAAGAGTTTCCTCATATCTTGGCTGAAGAACATTACAGTGTCCTCACCACTTTAATGAGATGAAAACATTCTCTGCCAGTGGCCTGTTTGTCCTCTGGTATCAATGAACCATCCCCAATTGTCACAGTTGTGTACTTTCTTTGTCTAACTAATTAACGAATCACAATAATGGTTTAATTTGTTTTCAGTCTGAGAAGCTGTGAGAAGCAGCAGTCTTTAATTAAAGTAGTCATGTTACTGGCATATTCAAAAAAGCCACTGATAGTTTAATGGAAAAGTTAGGATCATCGACAGTAAGAGCTGTACTGGAAGGTGCGATGGTAATTATGAATGTGTCTGCGATAGACTTGCAAAAGCAGTTATGAAAGGAACAACTGAGTTAGAAAGAGTTTGGAATAAGATGGCCTACTGTGCCCATTGTGTGCTTTACAGTTGGATAAGGACAATAAAAAGCTATGGGAATTGGTAAAAGAGCTGCAAGTTACAAAATATTTACCAACAGTAAAATTAAAAATCACACAACACCAGGTTATAGTCCAACAGGTTTATTTGGAAGCTCTAGCTTTCGGAGTGCTGCTCCTTCATCAGGTGGTGTGGAGGTAAAGATCGTAGGACACAGAATTTATAGCAGTGGTTTTGCTATTCACAGAGAATTCCCCTGACAGTTACAATAACAGCATCCCTTACCTCTGACTGAAATCTGTCCTAAAACTGAAAGTATCATTGACTCAAAACTTTCAAAATCTAAATTCATTGAAATGTTTAAAAAGTTTTTTTTTAAAACGTGATATAGCTTGCTCTGAAAATATAGTAGGTTTTTTAGGAAGGCATCAGAACTTGGAATGAGAAATGCCTTATACTTATATTGCTGCTTTTTGAAGAACTAGAAAAGCATTTAGGACAACAGAAATTTAAAATTTCAATTTGAAATTATCAGGAGGTGTTGAAAGTTTCGTATTAATATGTGAGAGTACAACTTGATGTCACCTGGTGACTCGGGCTCTGTCTCTTTCTGAGACCAGAGTCAAAAAGTGTGGCGCTGGAAAAACACAGCAGGTCAGGCAGCATCCGAGGAGCAGGAGAGTCGATGTTTCGGGCATATGCCCTTCATCAGGAACGTGCAGGGGGGAAGTGGGCTGAGAGATAAATAGTAGGTCGGGAGGGGCTGGGGGGAAGGTAGCTGGGAAGGCAATAGGTAAATGCAGGTGAGGGGGTGACAGTGATATGTCTGAGCAGAGGGTGGAGCAGATAGGTGGGAAGGAAGATAGACAGGTGATGGGCTTCCTCCACCGCCAAATCCAAGCCACCAGACGCCTGGAGGAAGAACATCTCATCTTCTGCCTTGGGACCCTTCAACAACATGGCATCAATGTTGATTTCACCAGTTTCCTCAACTCCCCTCCCCCCACCTCATCCCTGATCCAACCCTCCAACTCAGCACCACCCTCTTGAATTGTCCTACCTGTCCATCTTCCTTCTGCTCCACCCTTTCCCAGCGACCTTCCCCCCCAGCCCCAGCCCCCTCCTATTTATCTCTCAGCCCCTTCCTCTCCAATCCCCCCACCTACATTCCTGATGAAGGGCTTATGCCTGAAACATCTCCTGCTCCTTTCGGATGCTATCTGACCTGCTGTGCTTTTCCAGCGCCACACTTTTCGACTCTGATCCCCAGTATCTGCAGTCCTCACTTTCTCCTCTTCTGAGAACCAGCAGAGTTAACTCTTTCTACTAACAGTTTTAAATCTTTTCATACACCTTGTGCATGATGAGATGTGAGATTTTGGACAGGCCTAAGTTCTGGATATTATTAACCCACTGGCTTCTTCGAAAGCCACACAGTGAATTTTGTATTTTTTACAAATTTTTGAACAGGTTTCAAGGGCACAGCAAGGGAGCTGGGAGCCTTGGAGAGACAAAGTCTTTGAAAACAATAGAATGCTGAACTGACCACAATCACAGGAATCTTCAATGTAAGAAAACGGTTTAAAGCTGTCAAGTCTGGATGACGTTGTTTCTGAAATTGGGATTGATTGAAAATTACTTGATAAGAGTTGCTAGTTCAAACATGCAATGGGCAGCTCAGTTGAATTTTCAACTGAATTTAATGAATTTAAATCTTTAAATTTTAATTTAATACAAGGATCAATTGAAACAGACTAGGTCATTTTAATTTTTATCAGGAAAAATGGGATAGATTGTTTGGGAAGCAACTGCGCGAATGAAATCGGCTTGCCCAACAATAATGCAGGGGCTACGCATGAAAGAAACCCTTGAGTATGTGGTTGTCAATGTTGAATTTGGAATAACTCTGAAAGAGGTTGAGTATAATCTCACAAGTTACATTTGAGAAAATTGTATGGAGCTTTTTGTAAGAGAGACCAAGTAATCAGAATTAGGTAATGCTTGAAACCACACCATAATGGTGTTTGCTTGTCTCTTTTAAAGCTATTGCGAAAACAAGCTTTTAAAGAAAATTGGACTGTAAGGTTTTGCTCAAGTTGCTGATTCAGTTATAATGATAAATAAATTGAGCCCACACTTAGAAGAAAGAATACTAGCAGGAAAGAAACGACAACATTGAAATCGTGATGGGAATGACTCGTTTAGGTATAATTAAGTGGAATTTATTCAGTGAAATCAAACTATAAATAGAGTTCAATAATTAACAAGTCCCACCTGCCCTGGATGTGTGAATAGGTTGATTAAAATAACTAAAATGTAGAGGTGCCTGTGTTGGGCTGGGTGAACAAAGTTAAAAAGCTCACAACACCAGGTTATAGTCCAACAGGTTTATTTGAAAGCACAAGATTTCAAAGCGCTGCTCCTTAGTCAAGTAGTTAATGGGGCAGAATCATAGGACACAGAGTTTATAAGTAAAATGTCAGAGTGTCATATAACTGATGTGATGTATTGAACAAACCGAGATTGCTGTTAAGTCTTTCATCACTTATAAATGGGATGGAGATTTCAATCGATTAATATGTAAATCCTAGAATTTCTTTCAAGTCACAGCCCCACCCGAGTTAACTTAAGGTTTTATCTGTGGATAATAAAGGTAACATCTGAGTTCAGACAATGCATTAATGGTGTGAGGTTAGAGTCTGAATATATCCTAACCTGGAGTCAGACTGGTGTGTGGGGAAGAGAGAGATAGAAAGCGCAAGAGAGTGACGGTATATTTTTGTTTCAGCAGCAGGAAGAGTGCGACTGTTGACCAGGGGGCTGAAGGGAAGGTGAACCACTGATTTAAAAACTTACCTCATGGATAGGTGGAGCACACACTGAGCAGGAGTAGACATGAGATGCTGAGTAAGTGAAGTAATATATTTGGGTGGTTGCATTACCTTAAACACTACTTAGGTAATGTCTCCCATCTAACTTCCTCCTTGAACCAAAAAAAGGTTCTGTGCACCGGATTGGTAAGGTTACTAGTTTTTTAATATTCTTATTTTCCTACAGTCTGTTTGGGAATTTAGAATAGTGGGAATGGAGGTTAGGGCAGTTGAATGTTCCTCCTGCAAAATATGGGAGGCAAGGGTGATCACTAGTGTTCCTACTGACTTCATCTGCAGGAAGTGCACCCAACTCCAGCTCCTCGAAAATCACAGTAGGGAACTGGAGCTGGAGTTGGATGAATTTCGGATCATTCACAATGTGGAGGGGGTTATTGAGAGGAGTTACAGGGAGGTAGTCACACTTCAGGTAAAAGGAAAGGGCAGATGAATGGAAAGGGAACCAGCAGGCAGTGCCATTCCCCTCAAAAACAAGTATACTGTTTTGGATACTGTTGGGGGGTGAGTGGGGGGACTTACTTGGGGTAAGCCATGAGGTACAGGTCTCTAGCACAGAGTCGGTCCCTGTTCTCAGAAGAGTAGTGGGGACAGGAGTAGAGCATTAGTCACTAGGGACTCCATAGTTAGGAGGACAGATAGGAGGTTCTGTGGGAACAGAAAGATTCATGTTTGGTGTGTTGACTCCCAGGTGCCAAAGTCTGCGATGTCTTGGATCGTGTTTTCAGGATCCTTGAGGGGGAAGGGGGCAGTCCCAAGTCATGATCTATATAGGCATCAACAACATAGGTGGGAAAACGGATAGGTATTTAAGGCAGACACTCAGGGAGCTAGGGTGGAAGCTGAGAGCTAGAATAAACAGAGTTGTTGTCTCTGGTTTTTAGCCATGCCAAATGCTAACGAAGTGAGGAATAGAGAGAGAGAGAGAGAGAGAGAGAGGAGTTGAACACGTGGCTACAGGGATGGTGCAAGAGGGAGGGTTTCAGATACCTGGATAATTGGGGCTCATTCTGGGGTAGGTGGGACCTCTATAAACAGGGTGGTCTATACCTGAACCAGAGGGGTACCAATATCCTGGGGAGGGAGTGGGGGGAATTTGCTAATTCTCTTCAGGAGGGTTTAAACTAACTCAGCAGCGGGATGGGAACCTACATCATAGTTCCAGTGTCCAGGAGATTGAGAGTAGTGAGGTCAGAAATAAGATTTCAAGGTCGCAAGAGTTCACTGGCAAGCAGGAAGGTGGTTTGAAGTGTTGAGAGTGTGGTGCTGGAAAAGCACAGCAGGCCAGGCAGCATCCGAGGGGCAGGAGAGTCCATGTTTTGGGCAAAAGCGAAGTTTGTCTTCTTCAATCCCAGGAGCATCCGGAATGAGGTGGGTGAACTTGCAACATGAGTTGGTACCTGGGACTTCGATGTTGTGGCCATTCAGAGACGTGGATAGAGCAGGGACAGGAATGGTTGTTGCAGGTTCCAGGGTTGAGAAGTTTCAGTAAGAACAAAGAAGATGGTAAAAGAGGGGGGTTGGCAGTGTTAATCAAGGTCAGTATTATGGTAGCAGAAAGGGCATTTGAGGACTCCTCAACTGAGGAAGTATGGGCTGAGGTTAGAAACAGGAAAGGGGAGGTCACCCTATTGGGAGTTTTCTATAGATCTCCAAATTGTTCTAGAGATGTACAAGAAAGGATTGCAAAAATAATTCTGGATAGGAGTGAGAGTGACAGGATAGTTGTTATGGGGGACTTTAACTTTCCAAATATTGACTGGAAAAAGATAGTTTAAGTACTTTAATTTGGTCAGTTTTGTCCAATGTGTGCAGGATGGTTTCCTAACACAGTATGCAGACAAGCCAACAAGGGGTGATGCCACATTGGATTTGGTACTGGGTAATGAACCTGCCAGGTGTTAGATTTGGAGGTAGGTGAGCGCTTTGGTGGTAGTGACTACAATTCAGTTATGTTTACTTTAGCAATGGAAATTGATAGGTACATAAGGCAGAGCAAGAGTTATTGTTGGGGTAAAGGCAATTATAATGCAATTAGGCAAGATTTAGAATGCATAGGATGGGGAAGGGAATGGCAGGAAATGGGCACAATTGAAATGTGGATCTTAATAAAGAAATGATTTGGATGCGAGCATAATAGTTTCAGTTAGTTAGTTTGCAGATGACACCAAAATTGAAGGTGTAGTGGACAGCAAAGAGGGTTACCTCAGATTACAGCAGGATCTGGACCAGATGGGCTAATGGGCTGAGAAGTGGCAGATGGAGTTTAATTCAAATAATTGCAAGGTGCTGCATTTTGGGGAAGCAAATCTTAGCAGGATTTATACACTTTATGGTAAGGTTCTAGGGAGTGTTGCTGAACAAAGAGACCTTGGAGTGCAGGTTCATAGCTCCTTGAAAGTGGAGTCGCAGGTAGATAGGATAGTGAAGAAGGCGTTTGGTATGCTTTCCTTTATTGGTCAGAGTATTGAGTACTGGAGTTGGGAGGTCATGTTGCGGCTGT